>NC_140168.1:111575926-111793426 GCF_963971535.1 Notolepis coatsorum
TATCTTATTTAATTCTTATACTATTACAACCAATAAAAGTAAAAGTTTTAACTTAATCTTTGAGGGAATGTGTTTTATGTCGTTATCTTTACACGTTACCATGGTAACTACCAGGGATGGGCAGTATTCGATAGTCACTGGGAACTATTTGATTACTCAAAGATCGCTAAATAGCGAATGTGACATTATCAAACCAGCGAGCTAGCTGACTGCTGTCATCGCTAACAGCTAGATATGTGCGCAGCAGGCTAACGTTATTTCCAGGAATAAAAGTATTAATTCCAAAAGTTACATTGTTGATGCTTGAAATGTCTGAGCTTCCACGTTAACGTCTGGTTTTGTTTTAACTTAAAGGGGACATGCATTGCTATTCCTAGCACTATTTGGGCAACTTTACACAATTCCTGTGAGTCTATGGAACACCTCTGTAAGGTTTTATTAAAAAAAAATCATTGTTTTATATTTCTAATCAAGTACTGCGCCCATAAGCACTTTGAGTGACAGTCATCCACACAGTCTGCGAGTGGCAGAGAGAGAGAGAGTTGTGTAAATACAGCTGCATGTGTGAGATACGCAGGTCCCCTTCTCTTTCTCTCTCTCCCGTTTGAGGAAGTCTTCCACTGTGCGCTACAGCCATAGACGGGGCGTTAGTTATGCTCCCGAATCGAGAGAGAGAGATATAGAGAGGGGGAGAGAGAGAGACAGACAGAGAGACGACAGCGCGACTCGCGTGTGTGTATGTGTTCTCTGTCGCGAGGGTCTATCTGTTTCTCCCTCTCTCTCGCTCGCTCTCTGTCAAACCCCGTTTGATGAAGTGTCGGGTTACACTATGCGCTACAACCACAGAGCCAATCGGATCACTATCCGCTCCATCCTCGCCTCGTTACGTCACGATGCGAGTCAAATCAGAATGACCTAATTAACTCGAGCAGGAAATGGTCGGACATGAATGAGAGCAATCCGCCAATATGGTATTTAGAGACACAGACACATTGATACTAACTACTATTGCTATAATACAATGCTAGACACTGAAAAAAGCCATTTATAATGCATGTCACCTTTAATATCGAACGTGAGATAAACACAATAAAACAAGTGAGCTAGCCGGCTGCTGTCATTGCTAACAACTAGCGCACCAAGCTAGCGTATTTCCGGGAGGAAAAGCATTCATTCTGAACATTACTCTATCACTGATGGTTGAAATGTGTGAACTTAGTGAAACAACATGGCAAACGTACAAAACGTGGCTACCAGGTAACATCTCCACCCTCTCTTTCTTATCTTTCTTTTCTGTTCTCCCAGCTGCTAACAGACTGTTGTGCTACCTGACTAGCGGTCGTTCAGCGGTGTAACAGTTAATAGGGTCCCCTCAATACACTACACATTGTAGGTCCTGGCAAAAACAAGGGAAAATATATGCAAATATAGACAAGGATATTTGCATAAACTATTCAATGTTTTTTGATTGAATGACTATTAGAATATTAGAAAATGGATGCCCATCCCTAGTAATTACTGCAGTACCCATCATGCCTCGGCATGCCTCGCCAATCTTCAACCAATCACGGGAGTACAACTACTCTGACATGGCATCCCTAAACATTGTCGTTGGTTATTCTTAGTGTGTTCTTGTATTTAATTTTTTTTGTAAAAAAAAAGAATATAATAATAATATAACGTGCGACTGGGTGGCGCAGCGGACATTGCGCTTGTCACCAACGCAAGAGACACCAGGTTCGACTCCGGCTGTCGGCATTGCCTCCGGCTTGGGCCAGCCGTCATACTAACTCAATTGGCAGAGTTAGCGGGTGGAAATCGATGGGTGGTAATCTGGACGTTGTGGACAGCGACTCCTACAGGTCGGTCAGGGCGCCTGCACAGCAGAGACAGGCAAATAGCGTGGGGTAGTGTGAGCCTCCCACACGGTACACCTCGCCAATGAGAGTCCGCGCTGGCAGGTGAAAAGATGCGACAGGCTGCCTCCTCGTGTATCGGAGGGGACACGTGATGCAAGGCTTCTATCCTCCCTACTACCGGCAAGTGGGGGGCATATGCGAGCAACGTTCAAGACAGGGGAGGGGAGAATTGGCATGGCTAAATTGGAATGGGAGACTAATTGAAAAAAGAGGAGAAAAAGTGGATACATTTTAATAATAATATAACGTTAAAATTATTATTCTGGTTTCCTAACATCATCCTCTCAGTTCAGTTGATTTAATCAACAAATCTGTAAAATTCTTTGTTCGTTTGCCACATGTCTATATTAGAGAAAGACCTCTGTGAAGCTTGTGCTTACCGGAGCTGTTCCTTCAACTAAGAGTCCAACAGTTTTTGCGTATATCCCTCGGAATATGTCGTCTCTATAACCGCGGTGGTCCTCCTCAGTCACACCCGGTGTGTTTGACCCAGCTGTCGTGTCCCTGTTTCAGCCTGGAGCTGAACGAATGGAAGGGACAGAACCAGAGGACTCTGTCGGTGGGCTGGTTCCCCGCTACCCTGGCCGCGCCCTCCTTCCCTGCCGCCCCACCGCCTGCCGACCCCAAGCCGGCTCCTGGCGTACCTCCTGGCGCACCTCCTGGCGCACCTCCTGGCGTACCTCCTGGTGCACCTCCTGGTGTCCCCCCTGGTGCCCCCCCTGGCTCCGCCCACATCTCGGTACCCTTGAAGGGCAGTCTTCAGCACACCGGCCACGGAGACGTGCACCCCGACCGGAGCTGGGGCACGCCGGAGCGCCTCGAGGAGTCAGTACCTTCATCACCACTCTCTCACTCCATCACTACTCTCTCACTCCATCACTACTCTCTCACTCCATCACTACTCTCTCACTCCATCACTACTCTCTCACTCCATCTCTACTCTCTCACTTCATCACTACTCTCTCACTCCATCTCTACTCTCTCACTCCATCACTACTCTCTCACTCCATCACTACTCTCTCACTCCATCACTACTCTCTCACTCCATCTCTACTCTCTCACTTCATCACTACTCTCTCACTCCATCTCTACTCTCTCACTCCATCACTACTCTCTCACTCCATCACTACTATCTCACTCCATCACTACTCTCTCACTCCATCACTACTCTCTCACTCCATCACTACTCTCACTCCATCACTACTCTCTCACTCCATCACTACTCTCTCACTCCATCACTACTCTCTCACTCCATCTCTACTCTCTCACTTCATCACTACTCTCTCACTCCATCTCTACTCTCTCACTCCAGCACTACTCTCTCACTCCATCTCTACTCTCTCACTCCATCACTACTCTCACTTCATCACTACTCTCTCACTCCATCTCTACTCTCTCACTCCATCACTACTCTCTCACTTCATCACTACTCTCTCACTTCATCACTACTCTCTCACTTCATCACTACTCTCTCACTTCATCACTACTCTCTCACTCCATCACTACTCTCTCACTCCATCACTACTCTCTCACTTCATCACTACTCTCTCACTTCACCACTACTCTCTCACTTCATCACTACTCTCTCACTTCATCACTACTCTCTCAATCCATCACTACTTTCTCACTTCATCACTACTCTCTCACTTCATCACTACTCTCTCACTTCATCACTACTCTCTCACTCCATCACTACTCTCTCACTTCATCTCTACTCTCTCACTTCATCACTACTCTCTCACTCCATCACTACTCTCTCACTCCATCACTACTCTCTCACTCCATCACTACTCTCTCACTTCATCACTACTCTCTCACTCCATCTCTACTCTCTCACTCCATCACTACTCTCTCACTCCATCACTACTTTCTCACTTCATCACTACTCTCTCACTTCATCACTACTCTCTCACTCCATCACTACTCTCTCACTTCATCACTACTCTCTCACTTCACCACTACTCTCTCACTTCATCACTACTCTCTCACTTCATCACTACTCTCTCAATCCATCACTACTTTCTCACTTCATCACTACTCTCTCACTTCATCACTACTCTCTCACTTCATCACTACTCTCTCACTCCATCACTACTCTCTCACTTCATCTCTACTCTCTCACTTCATCACTACTCTCTCACTCCATCACTACTCTCTCACTCCATCACTACTCTCTCACTCCATCACTACTCTCTCACTTCATCACTACTCTCTCACTCCATCTCTACTCTCTCACTCCATCACTACTCTCTCACTCCATCACTACTTTCTCACTTCATCACTACTCTCTCACTTCATCACTACTCTCTCACTCCATCACTACTCTCTCACTTCATCACTACTCTCTCACTCCATCACTACTCTCTCACTCCATCTCTACTCTCTCACTCCATCACTACTCTCTCACTTCATCACTACTCTCTCACTCCATCACTACTCTCTCACTCCATCACTACTCTCTCACTTCATCACTACTCTCTCACTCCATCACTACTCTCTCACTTCATCACTACTCTCTCACTCCATCACTACTCTCTAACTCCATCACTACTCTCTCACTTCATCACTACTCTCTCACTCCATCACTACTCTCTCACTCCATCACTACTCTCTCACTTCATCACTACTCTCTCACTTCATCTCTACTCTCTCACTTCATCACTACTCTCTCACTTCTTCATCACTACTCTCTCACTTCATCACTACTCTCTCACTCCATCACTACTCTCTCACTCCATCACTACTCTCTCACTCCATCACTACTCTCTCACTTCATCACTACTCTCTCACTTCATCTCTACTCTCTCACTTCATCACTACTCTCTCACTCCATCACTACTCTCTCACTTCATCACTACTCTCACTTCATCACTACTCTCTCACTCCATCACTACTCTCTCACTTCATCACTACTCTCTCACTTCTTCATCACTACTCTCTCACTTCATCACTACTCTCTCACTCCATCACTACTCTCTCACTCCATCACTACTCTCTCACTTCATCACTACTCTCTCACTTCATCACTACTCTCTCACTTCATCTCTACTCTCTCACTTCATCACTACTCTCTCACTTCATCACTACTCTCTCACTTCATCACTACTCTCTCACTCCATCACTACTCTCTCACTCCATCACTACTCTCTCACTCCATCACTACTCTCTCACTTCATCTCTACTCTCTCACTCCATCACTACTCTCTCACTTCATCACTACTCTCTCACTTCATCACTACTCTCTCACTCCATCACTACTCTCTCACTTCATCTCTACTCTCTCACTCCATCACTACTCTCTCACTCCATCTCTACTCTCTCACTTCATCACTACTCTCTCACTCCATCTCTACTCTCTCACTTCATCACTACTCTCTCACTCCATCACTACTCTCTCACTCCATCACTACTCTCTCACTCCATCTCTACTCTCTCACTTCATCACTACTCTCTCACTTCATCTCTACTCTCTCACTCCATCACTACTCTCTCACTCCATCTCTACTCTCTCACTTCATCACTACTCTCACTTCATCTCTACTCTCTCACTTCATCACTACTCTCTCACTTCATCACTACTCTCTCACTTCATCTCTACTCTCTCACTCCATCACTACTCTCTCACTTCATCTCTACTCTCTCACTTCATCACTACTCTCTCACTTCATCACTACTCTCTCACTTCATCACTACTCTCTCACTCCATCACTACTCTCTCACTTCATCTCTACTCTCTCACTTCATCACTACTCTCTCACTTCATCACTACTCTCACTCCATCACTACTCTCTCACTTCATCACTACTCTCTCACTTCATCTCTACTCTCTCACTTCATCTCTACTCTCTCACTCCATCACTACTCTCTCACTCCATCACTACTCTCTCACTTCATCTCTACTCTCTCACTCCATCACTACTCTCTCACTCCATCACTACTCTCTCACTCCATCACTACTCTCTCACTTCATCACTACTCTCTCACTTCATCACTACTCTCTCACTTCATCACTACTCTCTCACTCCATCACTACTCTCTCACTTCATCACTACTCTCTCACTTCATCACTACTCTCTCACTTCATCACTACTCTCTCACTTCATCACTACTCTCTCACTCCATCACTACTCTCTCACTGCATCACTACTCTCTCACTTCATCACTACTCTCTCACTCCATCACTACTCTCTCACTTCATCTCTACTCTCTCACTTCATCACTACTCTCTCACTTCATCTCTACTCTCTCACTCCATCACTACTCTCTCACTCCATCACTACTCTCTCACTCCATCACTACTCTCTCACTCCATCACTACTCTCTCACTTCATCACTACTCTCTCACTTCATCACTACTCTCTCACTCCATCACTACTCTCTCACTTCATCACTACTCTCTCACTTCATCACTACTCTCTCACTCCATCACTACTCTCTCACTCCATCACTACTCTCTCACTCCATCACTACTCTCTCACTTCATCACTACTCTCTCACTTCATCACTACTCTCTCACTCCATCACTACTCTCTCACTTCATCACTACTCTCTCACTTCATCACTTCATCACTACTCTCTCACTTCATCACTACTCTCTCACTTCATCACTACTCTCTCACTCCATCACTACTCTCTCACTTCATCACTACTCTCTCACTTCATCACTACTCTCTCACTCCATCACTACTCTCTCACTCCATCACTACTCTCTCACTCCATCACTACTCTCTCACTCCATCACTACTCTCTCACTTCATCACTACTCTCTCACTTCATCACTACTCTCTCACTCCATCACTACTCTCTCACTTCATCACTACTCTCTCACTTCATCACTACTCTCTCACTTCATCACTACTCTCTCACTTCATCACTACTCTCTCACTTCATCACTACTCTCTCACTTCATCACTACTCTCTCACTCCATCACTACTCTCTCACTTCATCACTACTCTCTCACTTCATCACTACTCTCTCACTTCATCACTACTCTCTCACTTCATCACTACTCTCTCACTCCATCACTACTCTCTCACTCCATCACTACTCTCTCACTTCATCACTACTCTCTCACTTCATCACTACTCTCTCACTCCATCACTACTCTCTCACTCCATCACTACTCTCTCACTTCATCACTACTCTCTCACTTCATCATCACTACTCTCTCACGCCATCACTACTCTCTCACTCCATCACTACTCTCTCACTTCATCACTACTCTCTCACTCCATCACTACTCTCTCACTCCATCACTACTCTCTCACTCCATCACTACTCTCTCACTCCATCACTACTCTCTCACTTCATGTTTGATGTTTTCTGTTTCTCTCCTAATCAAGTTCCTTTGCCCTTGATCCCAGTCTGAGTAATTTAATATGAAGTATCTGCTCATACAGAGTATCTGCTCATACAGAGTATCTTTATCTTTCCAAAAGAAAAGAGGCCTAGAAGTGTGGCTAACGCTAATGGCACGCATACCAGAGGCTAACTGCCTACGGAAACAGGCACAGAGGCACTGAAAGAGGATTCCACCCATCTAATAACTAGGGGTGCACCGATATATCAGTCGGGTATCGGTATTGGCCGATAAGTGCCTTGTTGACTGCCGATGGCAGTGGCCGATAAATATCCGTCAATTTGTGTCGCGTCAATCTGGCCCACACGTTCAAAACTCTGAAAAAAGTTTCAGTCAAGCGACCTGCACAACGCCGCCCCCACACACACACGCTACTGCGTCAAAGTTACTTATGATTAACAAAGGCATTCGTTTTGTGGCATTAACGTTATATAGTTACACGTTAAATAACATCAGCGTATTTACCCGAGTCGACCATAGCAAGCATTACTCATTCATATCTCTCACTTCCTTACTTTGCTCAGAGAACCTGTACTGAATTGTACCCATTCTGCAATCTATTAATAAAGTTTTCAATCAGACAAATGTATAGAAAAGCTTTTATTATAACATTCGTTGCAGTAAAATCATTATGCCTCGTTTAGTACTCCTGCGGAGCGCTGGTAGTCTACTTGTGGGCCGCGGGGAGCTAGTTATGTTTGTTGTTGATCTCGTGAAAATCAATGGCGGACTTCCCGGAAGTAAAAAAACGAATAAGCGCTTGCCGATTGGTGGTAAGAACAGCAGGAGGTGGGTGCTAGCGGTGTGACGTAATTGGCAGAATCGACTGTCAATCAAAATTGTTCTGTTGTACCCGACACGACACATGCATTGCAAACTCAGATTATGGAGATATTACTGGAGAACATGGAGCTTTAGTCAAGTTAGTCTGTTGAAGATGAAAGCCAGTGGGTATTGTATGACTCAGACTTCAGCAATAATCATGAGCATTATAAAATATATAAAAAATACACATGGCATGATGGAATACCATAAACATATTCCTTTTTTAAGTAAGTAAAGAGGCCTATGTTCATATCGGTGAGCACAATTTGTAACACAAAAAGAGAGACGTGTAGCCTATTTATTTATTTAATATTTTATTTATTCATTTTATTAATATTATTTTATTTGTTGCCATGCCTAAAATAATAGTCAAGCATAGGGCTAACACATTTTCATAAACAATAATATCATTTTTTGTTATATGGTTATAATAAAAGCTTTTCTATACATTTGTCTGATTGATTGATTGAAAACTTTATTAACAGATTGCAGAATGGGTACAATACAGTACAGCTCAATACAACAACAGTGCTAAGACTGGAGGATGAAGACCAGAAAAAGACTTTCGGCTTTTTTACATAAGGGTCCTCCATGTTCAATTCATCAAAACATTTAGAGACATACAAATATACAGTAGTTTCATTAAAAAATAAAAATAAAAATAAAAGAAATTCATATCTGTGCATCCCTACTAATAACCACACACTAGACTAGACAAATATCAAGATGTATCCATCAGTGGACCAATTGCATGCTTTTGCAGAGGACAGTCGACTCCTTCAGACATTAACCCTTTTCTCGCCAATGACGTGTTACCACGTCATTCCTCGCCATGCGTAATCTGCCAATGACGTTTTACAGCGTCTTTGAGATCAATATTTCAATTATTTTTTTTTTTTATACACCGTTTCTTTATTTTCCCTTTTCAACATGAAACAAGACAACACAATACAATAACAATACTAATAAACAAGACATCACAGGACAATAACAATAATAATAATAATAATAATAATAATAATAATAATAATAATAATAATAATAATAATAATAATAATAATAATAATAATAATAATAATAATAATAATAACGACAATGACAAGACCATCAGTTAAATCAGAATAATGAAAAGTAAAATAGTCATGTATAAATTAAATATATAAATTAATAAGAGTAATATATATATACACATACACACATACATATATATACATATATATATGCATACACCCACATGTATGTACCATAAGGCGAGATTACCTGAGCACCCGTCATCTCCAGTATCGACAACCAAGGTCCCCACCCCGTGAGGATCCCAAATCCGGCGCCCCAGCGAACCAGAGCATTATGCCTCTTTAACACTCCGACTCACCAAGACCTCGAATCAGGGGCCCCCACCAGTCCGAGACCGCGTCTTGTTTGCTTTTCTCATATTTTTATATTCAGAGTTAATGATATTGTTTACACTGTTAATTTTTCTTTTCATACGTATTTTTAAATAAACAATAATAAATAATAACAACAATGACAACAACAACATCATTGTTATACAACAGACAGGCCTCTTACGCGTCTGTTGTACAACTTCTTCCACTAGGGAAACCCACCTCCAAAAAATACACAACCGGGGATAGACATCCCAAGACCCCCGGCCCCCACCCCTCCCCCAATCAAACAGAAAAACCACCAATCGACACGGCCAGCGACAGCATGCGGATATATTCACATACCGCCACTAGCCGCATCAATCAACAGTCCCCCTGCTCAATCGAGAAAACAGCGGAGACCAAAGGTCCCGGAACATCCACCCCCGGCCGCGCTCCTCCAAGGTCAATCTCTCCAGTGGAAGAAGCTGGGATATCTGATCTTGAAACATCTCAAAAGTGGGCGAAGAGTCATTTTTCCAAAACAGGAGAATACATTTCTTGACAAAGTATGTTATAACAATCAGCAGTCTATGTTTTTTTGGATCCATCTGGATCTCTGGTCATTCATTTAGTAAGTAGGCACATGGAGACAAGTCAAATTACGTTTCTAATACAGATTTTGTACATGAATGAATACAATTCCAGAATCGTTTTAGTTTATCACAGTGCCAAAACATGTGTAGAAATGTTCCTTCGTTAGTTTTACATCTAGGACAGTTTATTGAATTATCTCTAGACATTTTATGCATTTTTATTGGAGTTAGATACAATTTATGGATAAATTTAAAATTAGCTTCTTTGATTTTGTTACTTGTAAATGGAAAGTGTATTCTATCACAAATATTTAGCCATGTATTTTCTTCAAATTTCATGGTTAGGTCTGTCTCCCAGATCCTCAACAAAGGCAAAAAAGATGAGTGACATTCTTTGGAGAAGATGTCATAAAATTCACAAATTTTACCTTTAATTGTGGTCGATGACATTAGTATTTCTTCTATTTCATGTAATTCTAGTCTTAGTTTATTTTCACTTCTCAGTATGTGTATAATGTTTCTCATTTGTAAATATTTAAAGAAATCAGTATTTGGGATGGCATATTCTGTTCTTAAATCCATAAATGATTTTAACTGCATATTTGTATGAAACAGGTCTTTGAATTGACTTATCCCCAACTGAGCCCATTTGAGTATATTAATTGATCTTAGATGTTTATCTAGATCAGGATTGTGATAGATAGGAGAGTATATGGAGGTACAGTTGGTGCTACCCAGTTTTTTTGAGCAGTCCTTCCAAGCACATAGTGTGTTAAAAACAGTGAAGCAATTACCTATGTTTTTTTTTTTTTTTTAAACTTTGGCCATTCCGCTGGCTCTTTTTTGCGTTTATCGCATTTACTCTGGTCAAGAATGACCGACAGAAACAGGCTGAAGGGGTACAGATGGGGGGGAAGACACTCTGGGAAAGGCACGGCTGCAGTCCGGGATTCGAACTCGCTAAACCCCAGATCCGTGACGAGCACGGTTGTCCCCGGCGCCGAAATAGCGCTCGAGGTACGCGGTGAGCTACTGGAGCTCCCAGAATTACCTATGTTTCTTATCTTTTTAAATTGTTTTATAAATATGAGAGAGTCCAATGGTAACGGGTCAACAAATTTAGCTTCTAACTGAAACCACTGTGAGTCCCGTCTTCCCAACGACCATGACAGTACATTTCTTAATTGGGCTGACCAAAAATAATGTCGGAGGTTGGGGAGACCGAGACCTCCCATGGATTCTGGCTTCATAAGTGTCAATAACTTTATCCTAGGCATTTTGTTGCACCAAATACATTTTGAGATGGGTCTATTCATAGATTTGAAAAATTCTGTAGATAAGTAACATGGTAACATTTGAAAAAGGAAATTTAGTCTTGGAAGGACGTTCATTCTTATTACATTTATTCTTCCCAGCAGAGATAATGGGAGCGTGGACCATTTACACAAATCATTTTTTATCTTTTCTATAAGAGGACAATAGTTTTCCCTGTACAAGTTCTCTAGTTGCGGTGTAATGTTTATTCCCAAATATTTAAACCCTTCTGGAGACCAATTAAAAGGATATGTTTTATACATCGTTTCGGTTGGGGTCATATGCAGGAGACAAGCATTTGATTTATTAAAGTTTAACTTATATCCAGAGTATTTTCCAAATTGTTCTATTTCGTTATATAAGTGTGATAAGGACTGTTCTGGGTCTTTTTTTTTTTTTTTTTTTTTTTAGGTTGTAATAGTTTATTTGTTAGTTTTTTAAACATTTATTTATTAGTCATCAAGAGTACAGTTGAATACAGTACACATTGAATGGCACATTTTATATTTTCGCCCTTCCCCCCCTCCCTCCAGGGTTCCCACAGACATTGCAAAATTAAATTCAAGGACTTTCTCAAAAAATAAAATAAAAAAATAAAAGGATACAGTTCACTTTTAAGTGCTGTTTTCTATAGCAAAAATTTATAATAATAATTAATAAAGAGATTTTTTTTTAAATGTAATCGGATCCAATCTTTATGGCTCAAAGCCAATCTCCGACAATTAGCAATACCTTGTGTCAAAAACAAGCACTAAGCATTTCAAGGACCTTGTATGAACCCTCCCCCCTCCCTCCCATTTTCCCTCCCCTTGTTCTGGGTCTTTTATGTATAAAATAATGTCATCTGCGTATAAGGATATTTTATGTTCCTCCTTATTCATTTTCAGTCCTTTAATGTTAATATTGTCTCGTACACATGACGCCAGCAATTCAATCACCATCGCGAAGAGTGAACTCGACAGTGGGCATCCTTGTCTTGTCCCTCTCGTTAGTGCAAAAAAAATCAGAGGAAGCTCCATTGGTAATGACAGCTGCTTTAGGATTTTTATAGATTGCTTTAATCCAAGCGATAAAGTTTGGTCCCATATTAAGCTTGTCAAGTATAGAAAAAAGAAAGTTCCATTCAACCCTATCGAAGGCCTTCTCTGCGTCAAGTGATAGGAGCAGAGAAGGGCTCCGACTGGTGTCCAAATGATTTATTACATTTAAAAGTCTCCTTTTTTTGTCAGCAGAATATCTCCCTTTTATGAAACCTGATTGGTCTGGATTAATCAATTTAGGCAAAATATCTTCTAGTCTTTTTGCTAATAATTTGGTTATAATCTTGTAATCGTGATCTAAAAGACTAATAGGTCTATATGATGAACAATTTAAAGGATCTTTGCCACTTTTGTGCAATACTGTGATATGTGCTAGGTTCATTGATTGAGGGAGTATTCTATTGTGACAGAAATTATACATCATTGCCATACAAATGGGATGAAGTTCAGTCCAAAATTCTTTATAAAATTCAGCAGAAAAACCATCTGGTCCTGGGCTTTTATTTATGGGCATTAACTTAATTGTGGCCAGAACCTCTTCTTTTGTAAATGATGAGTTAAGGTATTGCTGGTCTAATTCAGACAATTTTGACAATTTCTTATTTTGTAAGTACTGGTCCAGTTGTTCTTGTGAATGAGAACTTTGAGATTTGTAAAGTGTATTGTAGAATTCAAAGAAAGCTTGATTAATCTCTTTAGGGTTGATATGTTATATTATCATTGAGATTAATTGCTTTAATAGTTCTTTCAGTTTGTTCTTTCTTTAATTGATGGGCCAGTAATTTACTTGGTTTATTGCCAAATTCGTAATGCTTTTGTCTAACGTAATTCATTTTAGTTGTAATTTCGTTTGAAATATTAAGGTTTAATTTGGCCCTGGCCACAATTAATTGTCTCCAATTGTCCTCTGTAGACGCTGTCTTATGAAGTGCTTCACATCTTATTACTTCTCTCTCAAGTTCTTGTGCTTGTGCTCTTTTTACTCGCTTTTTAAATGAACCATATGAAATTATTAGTCCTCTTAAAGTGGCTTTTGCAGCCTCCCAGATAATGTTAGGGTCAATGAGGGGGTCATTGTTTTCCTTTATGTAGTTTGTAATCCATGTTCGCGTTTTTACTTTAAATTCTTCATCTTGGAGTAATGAATTATCAAATTTCCATTGTTTGGTGAACGAGTTGTTCCTATTAAACTGAATAGTCATGCATATTCTGGCATGATCTGATAAAATGATTGGGCTAATTTCACATTCCTTTATCATGTATATATATTTTGAGTAAATATTTCAAATTTCTGTCATTGTATTCATATTTCACCCACGGATCCTTGACTGGTGCTGTAGATCTCCGCTCAACTCTCCAACGCTTCAATACCGCCACCTGGTGGCCGATCGGCGAGTTGCAACCGGATGTCGATAATTGTGACGCCGGTGTGTCTCCCTATTCTGTCCGGCCACTCGCTATCGCTCGCGGGACTCCATCTTGACACACTGGATAGCGATCCGTTGCCATAACTCAATAAACAACATTATTTGGACGTATATAGTATTATACAACCTGGAAATGGATCGCATAGATCAACATCCCATAATAGCAATCTTTTTGCTCCACGCTCATCACCCAACGCTATGAGGAGACTGGGGTGAGTTTCAGCCTGTTTGTTTACCATTTTCGATACAAACTGCTCTATATATCACCCATACTACATGAATGATTTAATGTCGGCCACGGACTTATAAACGACCCCCCCCCCTCCGGTCAACCGCGCATGATGAGTCATAACGTCTGGGACCTTGTACAGTTGACATTTTTAATCTGGCGTCAATCAGTATCAAATTGCATTTGATGATCTAATATATGCATTTATGGCTATAACTCACGTTCTATGAAATACTGCAGAAAACGATAAAAACATATTTATACTTATATTTTTGTATGAATGTGTGAATGAAAAAGTAAAACGTTCCTACATCCTGAACGATAGCTAATCGATGTTGAATGGGCCATAGTAATGTCAATTTAGCAATACAATTTAAAAAGTTATAGCCCTGCAAAGTAGGTGAACATCTCCATAGACAAATAGAGCTGGCAGACTGGCTACAAGGAAGGATATAAGCATGGCAGAGAAAGGGTTAAGCACCCCCACAGCCCAAATGGAATGATACAAAAATATACATATATTATACTTTTTTTTTTTTTTTTTTTTTTTTTTACTAATAGTCGACTAACGGCAAATTTTTACCAATCATAGTCGACTATCCAAATCCTTAGTCGGGGAGACAGCCCTAGTACAGAGTATCTGATCATACAGAGTATCATACAGAGTATCTGATCATACAGAGTATCTGTTAGAGTATCTGATCATACAGAGTATCTGATCATACAGAGTATCATACAGAGTATCTGTTCATACAGAGTATCTGTTCATACAGAGTATCATACAGAGTATCTGTTCATAAAGTATCTGTTCATACAGAGTATCTGATCATACAGAGTATCTGTTCATACAGAGTATCTGATCATACAGAGTATCATACAGAGTATCTGATCATACAGAGTATCTGATCATACAGAGTATCATACAGAGTATCTGATCATACAGAGTATCTGATCATAGATACAGAGTATCTGATCATACAGAGTATCTGTTCATACAGAGTATCTGATCATACAGAGTATCTGATCATACAGAGTATCTGATCATACAGAGTATATTTGATAATACAGCAGTGGGGATGGGTACCGAATTCGGTACTTTTGAGGTACCGAACCGAAACACGTCGGTACTACCGAGTATCAATTCAAGTGAGATACCGAAAAGAAAAAGAAAAATTATTTAAATTTTTTTACTTTATTTCTATTTTATTTTATTTTATTTTTATTTTCATGTCAACGTTCACACGCACAATACACGCTTACCTAGGATTTGACTTAATTCAACAACAAAGCAGTCGGAGCAATGGCAAGCCGAAAACTGTCGAAATTGTAGTTATTTGAAGTTTGGATTTTTTTTCACGGCTGAGGTAGGTAAATAAAATGTCTTGAGACTAAAGTAAAAAAGGTACCGTTGGGTACCGGTATCGATTCACAGGTACCGGTACCGTATCGGTTCAAATGTGAAAGGTACCCATCCCTAACGGCAGCACACTTCAAGTACATTAAAGTTAGTACAACCACTCCAATGTAAGTAAGATACGGTTGAATAGTTTCTGCGTTAGGAAAGAAATACAGTAACACCTTCAAATTAATAGCTTTTATTTGCTTTAATCTCTGAACTCACCCTGCCTATATTTGGGACAGGCGGTATATATATCATAACTGCTTTTATCATCAGTTTTCCCATAATTCTTTTCATTTTTGGAGCAAAAAAAAAAAGGATCGGAATTTGATTGGGCTTATTAATATAGCTGATACTAATTTAAAATATGCTGCGATGGGCTCTGATGCCTCCGGCTCGGGACGTCCCAGAAGAATAGCGGATGGTCTACTCCCCTTTCCCTTCTTGGTTGAGACGGTAGAAAGGCAGAGGGTGACAGAATAGGGGAGACGAAGGAGAGATAATCTGCCACACGTAAACGCCACGCGGTCCCAGAGGCTGGCGTCCTGACCGCTGCACCATCTTCTGGGCACGTTGTCGACGGGTCCTGATTACACCTGAAGTGAATGAATTCTGACCGCTGCTCATCAGCCCTGGTGCTTTAAAAACAAAATGTATTTAACCTTTATTTAGGTTCTCTGAGCACGGATGCTCTTTTTCAGCTACGCCCTGCTTCACATTCACACGGTTCCATTCACACCTGGGAGCCGCCCAGTACAACCACAGTCTGACACTGTTGGCCACTGAGCAACTCCACTGGAGCAGTTGGGGGTTTAGTGCCTTGCTCAAGGGCACTTCAGCGGTTGGCGTTAAGGGTATGGGAGAGAGTTATTCATTCACTTCCCCAGCCCAGATTTTTCCTGCCGGTTTTGTCTTCATTCAGCATCACTACACATAAATACAAAACAAACTGTGACCAGCTTTATCAAATATACATTTTCAAATTACAACAAGTCTTCCGAAGTTGCAATAGACGTCGTAATCTGAAGTGCTGGATAAACGGAGGAACAACACTGAGACTGTGGGGAAGGACCTCGGTGAACATTAGCTACTGAACCACTAAAACCTCCTCCCTCTCCAGGAATGCTGCAGTGAATGTTCACCGACGGCCTAGTAGGTCTGTGTTCACACGCTGCGTGACGGAGAATGTTGACTGTCATAAAGCTGCTCTTAAGCGGCCTGGTGTACAGCGTAGGGATGCACATGACTGACCAAGTTGTTTTCAAATAGTCTACTGTTCTTAACCGAATATTCGAAAAATTATAAATAATAATTACCGTATTTTCTCTAATATTGGACGGGTCTTGTATTTACCTCAGCTGCAAAGAGCACCAGGCCTTTATTAGAGAGAGGCTTATATAAGAGGCAGGCCTTAATTTCTACATTTATTTAGACTAACAATTAAAATATTGAGTGCAACACAGTAATTGTGAAACTGTGGTGGATTAACGTAATTCACACACTGAAGTTGGAACTGTCTATAGGTTGCGGGGGCCGCACGGACAATTTAGCGCGTGGTACCTTCTCGACTCTACCTGAGTCGAATCGAGTTGATAACATCAACTCTCACTTCGTTGGGCGTTGGCTGACGCTATCATAGCCGTCATGATCTGTAATGGCAACTGGACAACGCCAGCCCCGCCTGCCAACGCCATATAGATAGCGAATGTTAAAGGGGAACTCCAACATTTTGGGAAATTAGCTTATTTAACATCTTCCCTGGAGTTAGACAAGAAGATGCATACCTTTTTTGTCTCTGTGCGTGCATTTTAGCTTTGGGAATAGACGCTCCGTTAGTATAGCTTAGCTTCATCACTGGAAGTGAGTAGGGGCCGGAGCCTTACAGTGCCTTACAGTGTATTGCAAGGTCTGACATTGACCAAACTTGATATGCATGACCTTGGTGGGCTCTAGGTCAACTCCTGAAAAGGGGGTCAATGTCAGACCTTGCAATCAAACGTTAGGGGGCACACTGAAATTATGGCAAGGGTTATTAGCCCCTAACTTTTGATTGCAAAGTCTGACATTGACCCCCTTTTCAGGAGTTGACCTAGAGCCCACCAAGGTCATGCATATCAAGTTTGGTCAATGTCAGACCTTGCAATACACTGTAAGGCACTGTAAGGCTCCGGCCCCTACTCACTTCCAGTGATGAAGCTAAGCTATGCTAACGGAGCGTCTATTCCCAAAGCTAAAATGCACGCACAGAGACAAAAAAGGTATGTATCTTCTTGTCTAACTCCAGGGAAGATGTTAAATAAGCTAATTTCCCAAAATGTTGGAGTTTTCCTTTAACTAACAAACTTTGACTTTGCAAACAAATCCAACGTCATCCAGCCGATCTAGCCACACCACAGATCTAGCTATGACAACGTTGGCTAACATCAACAAAGTGAGAGTAGGGAAACGTTAATGTAGTCAGAGTGTAGCGGGAACGGTAGCGGGAGGCAGCACTTAATTTGCATTGGCAAGAGTCTATCTCATTCTATATCATGGCACGAAAAATAAAAAATACTTTTTTTTGCGACCTTGAATTGGAAGCCGGCCTGTATTTGTCTGCATGTATCAAACCCCCCGTCCATTATAAGAGACCCGTCCTCTATTTGAATGCCCTCCACTATTAGAGGATTTACGGTATATATATATATATATTTCCTAGCTAAACACAGTTAGAACTCATCCCTACAGAGTCTGAGTGAGAGAGAGTACTAGCTAAACACAGTTAGATGGCTACAGGTGGAGTGATGCTATTGTCTATGACTGAGTCGCTGTCTATCAAATGCCTATTTCCTTTGCTGCTCTTGGATGAATTCATTTCATTTCTTTTGGAACGTTTTCCATTAGCCGTCGTTTGTCACGTCGTCATTTAGAATGTTCAGTTCAGTCTCATTTGTCAGATTGTACGCTGAAAGAGTTAAAGGGGTGCTCCACCATAAAAACAAAGCTGATTTATTTTGCACATCACCTCGCACACATGAAAAAAAACTCAACAGTTTTGCGCACATGCATTTAGTTTGACAGTTATTGAGAGTCAATTCGTGTTTTTTTTTATGCGTCATCGGGGACATTGAATCCTTGTGTCAATTACAGCTCAATGAAATTATATGGTGGCGGGCAGTTCAATGTCCGCCCGATGACGCTGTCAAACTAAATTAATGTGTGTAAAACCGTTGAGTTGTTGGACGTGTGTGACATTATATGTGCAAAATAAATCGGCTTTGTTTTTTTTTGTTTTTTTGTGACGTGTTGCTCAAACTGTTTTACAGTGTTGAACCGGACTCATCAGTCGATACCAGTGGTGCGTTGGTGATTTCATACCTGGTTGCACTGTGTTTTAATGACGCCACGTGCACACGCGCTCCCGGGCATGCGCATAAATGTTCCCTCGCGTGCACACAGAATAAATACAATGCATAATTGCCTCTACGAATGGAATGTAACACATTTTATTCACAAGTTTTGTGTGAATGTATCTGAGGACGTATTTGAACACACCTGACGACCTGAGCTATTGTTATGCAAAGTAGTCAGTCGAATGCAGCACATTCCTGTGTGCACGCGCGCACATCCGTGCGTGCACGTGCTTCTGCTCACAGACCCGTCCCATGACCAATGCACCCCTGGTCGATACGCCACAGCGACCAGCCGACAGGCTGCATGACTGGTTCCACTGTATTTACTGATGTATACATTCTGCTCTTTACAGCAACGGCATCTGGAGGGTTCCCCTGGGCAACAGAGAGAAGGGAAATCTCCAGAAGATGTCGGGTAAGGACTAAACTTACGCCGTAGTGTAGCGCAGCGGTTCTCAAACTACTCGGTCGCGACCCAAAGTGGGGTCATGGGTAGGTGACAGTAAATTTGGCGAGTACATTTTTTAATCTATATACCGGTATATATTTTTGGATGTTCTGCCAACATATTCTGGCTAAATATGCCTCGTTTTATAAATGTGTATTGATAACATAGTGCTCATAGGCGGCGGGTATGTAAGGCCAGGCGAGGCTATGCCGACCCAAAACAGCAGCCCCAGTCTGCGCATTATTATAGGCAGCCTAGGCTACGATATTGTGTGTGTGTGGGCTGCTGCAGCCCGGTGGTGACAATACGCAAGGGTCGGCCAACCAAGGTGTCAATGGCAGTAGGTGTGGTGGCCGTTTAACATTCCAGACTGCAGGCAGTAACCAATCACGCCGCATCATCAAACTAACCGATGCCAGTCTGGTCTTCAAAATCTTCCATGGTCTAGCCCCACCCCCACTTTCCGATTTTTCACCTCCAGGTTCACCAGAACTGTTGTACCGGGTGACTTGGCTGTTCCATTAAGGACAAGTACATTTAGCAAATCAGCCCTCTCCGTGAGAGCTGCCAAGACCTGGAACGCCATTCCAAGTTAAATGCCGCCTGGGCATAACACGGATCACCTGAGGCCAAGGGCTTGCTCTACGAGGGCATGATGAGTCAGAGTTAATCAAATTGTGGAAACTTTTTAGAGCTACTATGTACATTGTTTTCAAAGCAGCTTCACATTGAAAGTGATCGCACAGACAAACTTAAAGCAGAAAAGATTAAGGTAAGACAATGGTTAATCATATTGGATGTCTTCATTTGAACAATTAATTTGCACTATATGAAATGAGTGGGGCTCGCTGTAGTAGCCTAGTGGGTGTGTGTATTGTATGAGATCTGAACCTGGACAGCACCGTTTGCGTGCAAGCAAAAAAGAAAAAGGAAACATTTTGCGCGCTCCACGCGGCGAGTCCCATCCCATCTATAGCCTAATGTCCAGCTCACCCGCCGCCTATGATAGTGCTGTAATACAATTTTCTAATAAATATGCATGATCAAGTTCAACAACGTGTGCTTTGATATTCCTTAATTCCACGTTGAAATTACGCGATACTTTAAGTGTGGGGTCGCCAAAAGAAATCCTAAATAAAATGGGGTCATGGTATAAAAGAGTTTGAGAACCCCTTGTATAGCGGTTCCCAAAGTGGGGTGACCTCCAGGGGGCTCCCAGCAAGTTTAATTTCACTACAACAGTATATACTTCACTATAGGTTGACACAGAGAGTGTATAGGAATGACTATTCTGCTCTCTCCTCCTGTTATCTCTCCACCTACATTATAGACAGTTATGGAATTCTGGATTAAATCATAGGAACTGTTGTCGAATTATTCTAAGAGAAGAGACGATGAGCTGTAGTAATTCAGATTGAGTTGATTTGTAAAAATAAACATAGATTTATTTCTCTGCTTCCACAGAGCTCAGTTTACAATCAGACATACTAAACGTCTGACCAGAAAGTGAGAAAGAGCTCTGGTCAGAACTTAGATTAAATACATAATCGAAATGATGTACATGAGATATCAGATATGACAGAAAAGGTAAACAAAATATGCCCTAGTGAGAGAATGAAATAACAAAGATTGGCTCTATGGCTTTGTTATGGCTTCACACTAGAACTGGAGAAAAATAACCTTGGGCGTCTCATATCTCCTGGCCCTTTGGCTGTTGTTTATAAGAACACCGTTAACACATTGAGTGCCAGCCACGAGAAATCTCGTTATTTCATGCCATGCGTTGAGTGCCAACGACGAGAAATCTCGATTTTAATCGTTATTTCTTTTATTCGCGATTTCCATTCATTTTTCATCAATCTAGCCTCACGTTACCATTGGGACTGGCTTTGAGCTCGAACAGGGAAAATACCGCCTCCTATCGTCTCTCCGGATGGTATTGCACCCATTGGATTGGACTGAATGAAATGGATGGGGGAAAAAAGACTCCGGAATCCACATTTTACTTATCAGTACCCAGCGTTGGATCAATAAACGTGATCGATATTTCGAATGGCGATCAGGAATTGGAATAATCTTTTTGGAGAACATCTGATCTGAGGTAAGGAATCAATTTTACCAGTCTTGGGATAATCAGAGCTCTTTTCACCTATATCTCAGCGTGTCCCATATGTGTGTGTGTGTGTGTGTGCGCTGATCAGGAAATGGATAATCGATTTTTCAGCCCACTTCTCTAGCGTGCATAAGTACACATATACTATCGATAATCTAGCGTTTATTTGAAAACTATTCATAAATAGGCCGAAAAATTACAATGTATTTTGTGTATTCCACTAAAGAGCGATTCCTGCAGAATCTCTTTTTTTCTGGAAGTTTAAAAAAAAAACGAGTGTTTTCAAAATGGTATAAAACGGAAATGTACAGATTAAAAAACAATCCGTTTCGACAATGTTGACTGCAAACAAGTCATTGATAAGCGACGGGCGTATTAGACACATAGCCATAATTTAAGATATAGTTTATGTTTTCGCAAATGTGCTCGCCCTCCCATTG
This sequence comes from Notolepis coatsorum, assembly GCF_963971535.1. Taxonomy (NCBI): domain Eukaryota; kingdom Metazoa; phylum Chordata; class Actinopteri; order Aulopiformes; family Paralepididae; genus Notolepis; species Notolepis coatsorum. The sequence continues at coordinate 111,597,793 of NC_140168.1, forward strand.
ACTACAGCGCCGGCACTCAAGCGCTAAATCGTGCGCCCCCCTGCTGGAACTCAAAGTGTTAAGACTGTCGCCTAGTGTCTTAAAGCTGTATACTAGTTGATCATATTAACTGGTCAAGCTGTACAGAGATTGAACACAGATGGACATAGATAACATTTCCCTCACAGTAACAACAAATGTATTGTCAGATGGGAGCCCCTGGAATAAGATCAAAGGTATGAGAACCACTGGCGTAGTTTGTGTAGTGCAGGGGTTCTCAAACTTTTTTGTAACAAATTGTAAAGCGCTTTGGATAAAAGCTGCTATATAAATGCAGCCATTTACCATTTCCCCTTAGCGCTGCCATCAGGACGAACCCAAAATGTTCAAATGAGCCACTCTTCTGCTACGTTACTTGCTTGGTCACCGGTAGGATATCCAGCTATTCGTGGAGAACTAATCTGTTGGATTTTTTATTTTTATTTTTTTTTTTTTAAATCTTTTTGAAAATCTGGCCTCATGGTGGCACTATTCTCACAAAACTGAAATGTGAACTACTCCTCAACAGCTTGTCACGTCATGATGACGTTTGAAATGTTTTGTCGCTTTGTGATATCCTGCTGATTTGATCAATATGTAATATTCTGAAATCAATGGGAATGTCAGAGAAACTGAAGGTAACAGGAAGTGATGTTTTACTTTAAAATAGCAGGTGCTCATAAAACAAATATGTCTGTCTTATGACATCAAGGACACTTGATGGTTTTTATTAATTTCACCACAGGGTGGTGCTATTCCCACTACTCCAAAGCCAAATGGTCAAAAGGTCGGGGTGTCGGGGTGTTTCCGGCCTTTACCTGGCTGTCGGCCACAGACAGATGTCTAGTTATCTTAGACTCATTTATTGATCTTCCCTCTGTCTTCAGGTATGTCTCGGAGTCTGGAGTCAGCCCTGGACAGCCCCGAAGATAAGGTCCCGACGGGGGGCCGAGTCAAAGCGGACCCCCAGGCCCGGCCCCTCCTCCCTGCCGCGATGGCGGCGCACAGCATGGTGACGCATCAAGACCATCGCAGATTCAGCGAGGCCAGTATTCAACCCCCTCCGCCGCGCCCTCCGCCCCCCAACATCAAGTGGCCCAAGCCCCAGATGGTGGTCCGAGACCGGAGGCTCACGATAAGTCCGGTCGTCCCAGGCCCTTCGTGGCCTCCGCAGGTTGTCCAAGTCCCACACCCACAGCCACACCCACAGCAACAGCCACGCCCACAGCCCCAGCCACACCCACAGCCCCAGCAACACCCACAGCCCCAGCAACAGCCACGCCCACAGCCACAGCCTCTGCAGGGCGTGGCTGGCGGCAATCTGGCTAAGATGACCCACATGGCACGGTCCGCGCCGCTGCTGGACGACCACGTGGAGATCAAAGAGAGAGTCCGGGAGAGAGACAGAGAGAGGTACTCGCCTCAGGTGCAGCACATCAGGGAGGCTGTGGTCTCACAGGTACGTCTAGGAGCAGCACATACACATATATACATATATTAGGGATGTGCATGACAGACCAACATCCTTTTAGAATAGCCTACTGTTCTTAACCCTTTCACTGCCACACGACAGAAGGTTAACCCTTTACTATCACACAACCGACGGTCGACCGTCGGTTGTGTGATAGTAAAGGGTTAACCTTCTGTCGTGTGGCAGTGAAAGGGTTAACCGGCTGTTGTGTGGCAGTGAAATGGTTAACTTTCTGTGAATTGTCGCAGTGAAAGGGTTAACAGTTTTTGGTAGTGCGGCAGTGAAAGGGTTAAAGGTCCCATGTCTTATAAATGGCCTTTTCCAGTGTTTAGCATTGTTTTCTAGCAATGTGGGGTTTGTATCAATGGGGTCTGTGTCTCTAATTATCATTTTGGCTCATCAGTCCAGTCTCAAGTTCATGAGATCCTCCCTCACTGAACTGAGCCATTCTGATTTCTGATTTCAGATTCAGAGTTTTATTTGCCACATGGAAACAATACAATCATAGAGTTTTTCATACAAAATCATAAATACCATACCATGGACAAAAGGAGAAGGAAGAAGAATAAATCATATAGTTACCTGCCCCTTATTCCTAAACTAAACAAGTATTACTTGATGGTCGGCATACAACCTAATTTACACAAAATAATAATTTATACTGTTGTGAAGGATCAGATTAAACCGAATATATATATTTATTTATGGATATATATTTAATAGTATTTGTATATCGTTTGATATCCCTTGTATATTCCTTGTACATATACACTGAATATCCCTTTATTCTACTACAGCCCATAATAGTTCATTCTCTTATTGGACAAAAGGACCAGGCGCCAGGGACAAGCCCCTGGCATTCAAGTTCAAAGGTACCGACGAGACATGCCCTTACTAGCCTCAGCTCCGCGCAGGAATACGGCTACCGAAAGCAGAGCGGCACTACTTGTCCACTGTGCATATAAATATGGCGCAAGAAATGTAGAATTCCTCTTAGTCCTTTACCCTTCTACCCAACTAAGTAACAAGACGTGAAGCCTCACCCCACGATACCGCGTGCGGTGTAGTACGGCCTGTTTGGCCTTAGAATAGCAGTGAGACCTCGTGCGAATTAATAGCTGAATTGCCAGAGTTTGGCACCGTATTTCTATTAAGTAATAATAGTCTATTATGTATGGTGCATCGTTCGGTTAGAGTTCTAAAGTGAGCAGCACCCCCATCGTTTCCTCGCGTTATCTAGAGTCTTAACCAGGTTGGGCAGACCACGCGTGGTGCTTTCATCCGAGGAGTTCTGGGCGAGGACGAGTGGACCTGCACATTGGATTACCTACCCAGACGACTGCTGAGCCTATACGGCATGGAATATCTATTTGCTTTGGTGCTTTGATTTGTGGAGCGGATAATCGCCAACACCGGTGAGTGTTGGATTTACCCCGAGAGGAGCCAAGGTGAGACGGCGCTCAGACCAGACTGAGGTCGCCTCGCTTCTTCTTCGTTGTGGACCTAAAGCTACAGCTACAGCTATCGTCTACAAGAGAGCCCAAGTGTATTCATCTGCGGATCAAGGTTCTACGGGCACTGTTTTCTGTACCTGAATTCTCCCTGGGAATCGTTGACCAGACGGGATACAGCCGACGGCTCTCATACCCCCCCTACTGGCTTACAACCGGCGGGACCCCTTCAGTATATTATCCAGCTATAATCATTAAGTGACCATCGTTATAATCCCCTAAGAGCCAGGTTGTATACTTGCTTCCTGTGTAACCAGAGATTGGACATTCAGTGTTGATTTGCCTACGAGTACTCATTTGCCTTACAAGAGCATTCAATTCAAATCATAAATGTAATAAGTAATTATTATATGTACCTTTTGCTATATATTAAATATTTGACTATTACCTTTGTGTGGACCTGATTTCATATGTGGGAAAGTGTTCATCATACTTAGATATCGTGTACTGTATGGCCAGTAATTAAAGTACATAAAGCGGTAGTGGTTTAATGATACCATACTTATCAATACAGTCAGGGAATTGTACCCCTCAGTTACATATACCATATACAAAGAAACAAATAATCCAGTTTAAACAAGAAAAAATTTTATGATAATAATAATAATAATAATAATAATAATAATAATAATAATAATAATAATAATAATAATAATAATAATAATAATAATAATAATAATAATAAAAGAAAAAAATATCTCACTATTCAGATCACATTTGTCTTTCATATGACTGTCTTTCATTCATTTTTAATAATTCTTTTTGAATTGACAAACACTATTACATCCCTTAAACTCGCTATGGAGAGAATTCCACAACTTTACACCAATAACTGAAGGACACATCTGTTTAAGTGTGGTACGTGCAAACTGATGTTTAAAATTGAATTTTCTCCTACTAAACTCACTTTCTAAATGAAAAAGATTTTGTAGTTTTTCTGGCAGTGTATTATTTCTTGCTCTAAACATAATTAACATTGTTTGAAACTTAACCATGTCTTCAAGTTTAATTATTCTAGATTTAATAAATAATGTGTTTGTATTCTCGATAATTCACTTTATGTGTGATTCTTACAGCCCTCTTCTGTAGTATATATAATGGATTTATATTGGTCCCATAAGTATTCCCCCATACTTCAACACAATAACTGAGATAAGGTGAGATGAGTGAACAGTAGAGTGTTCTCATTGCCTCATACTCTAACACATCCTTTACTTTATTCATAACAAAAATACTCTTGGACATCTTTTTTTTAACGTGTGCTATGTGAGATTTCCATGTTCATTTATCATCCATAATTACACCAAGAAAACGAAATTCATTAACTATATATCAACTCCATCTATGGTCAGTACTATATTTTCATCTAGTTTTCGATTGCCAAAAATCATAAATGTAGTTTTTTTTCAGATTCAGTGATCGTTTATTTACATCAAACCATTTTTTTTAGCTTTGTCATTTCATACACAATATATTCAGCTAGTTCCTTTAAATTATTTCCAGAGCAAAACAAATTGGTATCATCAGCAAACAAGACAAACTGTAATAGTTTTGAAACATCACAAATATCATTAATATATAAAAGAAAGAGTTTGGGCCCCAAAACCGAACCATGCGGTACCCCACATTCAATTTTCATGAGCTCAGATTTGACATCTGCCAACTGCACATATTGTTGCCTATTGTGGAGATAACTACTCAACCATTCAAGAACCATTCCTCTCACACCATATGAACGTAATTTAGAAATTAAAATATTATGATCTAAGGTATCAAATGCCTTTTTTAAATCAATAAACACCCCTATTGTTAATTTCCTTTCGCTGTTGTTATTTCTTCAATAATATTCATTAACACTTTCCCCGACAATCACGTTGTACGACGTGTTTCAAGTTCATGCAAATTCTGCCAATCCACGGCGTACGACGTTATTGAGATCATATTTCATATTTTTGCCATGTTATTCATATTTCCCTCACGGAGCCTTGTCTGATGCTGTGGGACTCGGCACAACTCTGCAACGCTTCAATACTGCCACTTGGTGGATGATCGGCGAGTTGCCAAACCGGAAATGGCCGGTTGGATATCGGTGCGTCTCCTAAATCCATCCGGCCACTCGCATATCATTGCAGGACTCTAGCCACACACCGTGGATATGGATCGCTGCCATAACTCAATAATCGACATGATTTGGGCGTGTAATATTATTATACAAACCGGAAATGGTTTGTATTACTATACGTACTAGATGCCAGCAAGGACGACACCACACCCAAGGCGATGCTGTCCCTGGATGCAATGAAAGCTTTTGATAGGCTGGAATGGTCGTATCTATGGGCGGTATTAGAAAGGATGGGGTTAGGAAAAGGATTCATTGATATGATTAAAGTATTATACAAAGACCCATCGGCCATGATTACAACAGGTATAATCACCTCCGGAATATTTCCGGTATCACGCTCTTCTAGACAGGGTTGCCCTCTTAGTCCCGGACTATTCGATTTATCACTAGAACCTTTAGCACAATATATAAGACAATCCCAACTCATAGAACCAATCGTAATCAAGGGCACACAACACAAAATTAGTCTATATGCGGACGACGTAATACTGTTCATGCAAAACCCTAACACCGCAATGCCTTATCTTCTCAAGTTGATTAATGACTTTGGCGACCTATCGGGATTTAAAATAAACTGGCCAAAGTCGGCTTTCCTTCCACTGAACGACCCTGCAAAGAATACAAGTCTTCCAGAAGAAATACCAATGGTTAAACACTTTAGATGCTTGGGAGTTGAAGTATTCCCTACCATAAGCCAAACGGTGAAACACAATTACATAGAAATCCAAAATAAAATCAAATGCGACCTTGACAGGTGGTCAAAACTTAAAAACTCAGTACAGGCACGGGTTTCAATAGTTAAGATGGATGTCTTACCTAGAATCAACTTCATCAGCTCAATGCTTCCGTTACCCCCTCCAGATGGTTACTTGAAAAAATTACACTCTTCCGCATATAAATTTATTTGGAATAACAAACCACCACATATAAAAAGATCCACCGCACAGAGAAACAAAGCCGACGGAGGGATGGCAATCCCAAATTCTTTCCACTATTTTAAGGCGTACACTTTAAGACCACTGACAACCTGGTTTGAACCCCAAGCATCAGTATCCTGGAGAAATTTAGAAGTAAATATAGTAGCACCACAGAGACTGCAGGACATAGTATACACCAAAATATCAATTAAGCAATGCAAACTGAAATTTGGCCCCATAATTACACATGCGATCTGGATATGGCGTGAAACACAAAAAGAATATTCTAATCCACATAAATGGCATAATCATACTCCCTTATTCAATAACAATGCACTCCTGATTAGAAAACGACCTATAAGATTCCCTAGATGGGAAAAGCAAGGCATACATACATTAGGAGATGTTTTCAACAAACAGGGTATTTGTAGCTATGATGAAATAGAAAAAAAGTTTAATCTCACCGGTTCCACATATCTTTTTTACGCACAATTATTGTTATGTTTGAAGACTCACAGTGTTCCATTAAAGATACCAATTGCACACCACAGATACCACAAATGTTTCTATGAAAGAGAGACATCGAGAGGTTTTGTATCAGATTTTTATCATCAATTACTAACGGCTTCGTATGAAACCCTCCACCTAGACTCTGTTTGGAGGAGGGATATACCAGACCTAGAAAAAGATTTTGATTGGCAAGAAGCCTGGGCAAATGTTCGACTTGCATCAAGGAACCCGGACCATCAACAAATCAATCTTAACTATATTCATAGGACATACTTGACTCCTATAAGACTGAACAGAATGGGTCTTAAACAAGACTCCAAATGCTCCTTATGTACAAATGGGGACGAGGGGACATTTATGCACATGTATTGGGACTGCCCACCAGTTAAGATATTCTGGGAAGAAGTGACCCAGCAATTATCAAATCTCTTAATTCTGAATATACCTGTACACCTAGGGCTGGGCGATATGACCAAAAACGTTATCGCGATAAAATTATAAAATCATTTTCATATAATTCGATATCGATAATTATCGTCGATATAATGTCTGTCAAGTTTTTTTTTTTTTTATAACTTTCTTTTTATTGTTTTTCACAATAAGCAAACAATCACAAACAACAAGACATATCAAAAACACAATCCCGGGCTGCATTATTAGTGTCACTTTACAAAAATATACTTTTCTCAGTTCTCAATTCTCTTACTTTCCCTATAGGTGTGGCGAATATTCTTTACAACTATACATCAATACATCATCCACTGGTTGTCGTCATTAACATATAAAAGTCCCACTTTTCCCAGTACTTCAAACCTTTCTCTTCCTGTAATCTGAGAATAAAAGTAAGTCTTTCCATTGTGTATATTTCGCCTATAATGGCCAACCATTTTTCTTTTGTTGGAGGTTCTTGTTGATACCAGAGACGCGTGATCGCTTTCTTACTTGCTGCTAAAAATATTTTCATCAAATATCTGTCTCCTCCTACCAATTCCTCAGGTAAGTTACCCAGGTACAAATAGGAGAAGGTCTCCGGTATCTTAAAATTCAATATAACCTGCATGGTGGAGTGAACATCTTGCCAATAACGTTGAATTCCTGGACAATTCCAAAAGATATGAGAGTGGTTTGCCTCCCTCTGGCCGCACTGTCTCCAACATGGTTGCTCTATGCCTACTTGTCGGGATTTGATTTTGGGAGTTATGAAGAATCTAGTCAAGTTTTTCCAGCAGAATTCTCTCCATGTTTTTGAATTAGTCGAGCTACATTGAGTTCTGCACATGTTCTCCCATTCGTCTTCGGTTATTTCAATGTTTGATTCCTTTTCCCAATTTGTCTTAATGTAACTTGTGGAGTCAGTTCTGGCCTGAACAAAGCTATTATACAATTTTGACACAGTTTTACTCATCTTGTCCCTGTATGCCTGAATGAATATCTGAATAACACTGTCTATTGGGGTATTGGGCTCAGACACCTTTACCTCTTTTAGAAAGTACTGGCGTAGTTGTAGGTATCTGAAGAAGTCGTGTTTATCCAAACCGTATGTATCTTTCAAGGTTTGAAAGCTCACAAGTTCTCCATTCTCTACCATTGTGCTGAATGAGGTAATACCTTGGAGAGCCCATTCCTCAAATGTTTGATCATACATTCTTGGTTTAAACCTCAAGATCTTAATCCTTTTTTTCTAACTTGAATTGTTTCACAATTTTGAATCATGTCTGTAGGGTGTGTACAATAAATGGGTTTAAGTTTCTATATAGGGTCTTGGCCTGCTGTCTATCACCAATTACTGTCTGGAGTGGTATATCAATTGATTTCACTTCAATGTCCTTCCACTTCGCTTCGTAGTCCCTTTCACACCAACAGACCAAAGGTCTTATTTGCGCTGCATAGTAATACTCCTTCAGATTTGGGAGGGACATGCCTCCCTTCTCTTTAGGGAGTTGGAGTGTCCGGAACCTAATTCTCGGTTTTTTCCCGCTCCATATGAATCTAGAAATCATCCTGTCCCACTCGTTAAACTGTTTAGCAGGGATTTCCACCGGCAAGGACTGGAAAAGATATAGTAGTCTAGGGACTACGTTCATTTTTACTGAGTCTATTCTGGAGGTGAAATCCAGGGGGGCTAATGACCATCTTTCTATATCTTTTTTAATTTGTGTGTTTAGGGGCTGGTAATTTGCTTCATACAATTTTGTTAAGTCCTTAGTCAGCCTTACTCCCAGATATTTTATGGACTTCATGTTCCAATTTAAATTGTAGTTTTCTTTTATTTCTCTTGGGGGGGTATAGTTATATGTAAGTATCTGTGTTTTTCCTATATTTAGTTTGTATCCCGAATGTTGACCATAGGTTTCAATAAGGTCCATTAGTCTAGGGAGGCTCAGACTGGGGTTTTTTAAGTAAATTAAGACATCATCCGCGTATAATGCTATCTTATGCTCTGTTTCTTTTATATTAATACCTGTTATATTGGGGTCTTCCCTAATTGCTTGGGCTAGCGGTTCAATGAAAATCGCGAACAGGGCGGGGCTACATGGACAACCTTGGCGTGTACCGCGTTCTAGGGCGATCGGATTTGTTAACCGACCGTTTACTTTTATTCTCGCTGTGGGTCTTGTATATAGTGTTTTAAAACACCTAATTGAATCTTCCTTGAATCCTAACCTTTCTAGTACCAAGAATAAATAGTCCCAGCTCACACAATCAAACGCTTTTTCCGCGTCCAGACTTAATAAGGCTGAATAAACGTTGGTTTGTTTAATCTGATTCATAATATGTAGTGTTCGTCTTAAGTTATCCTGGGTTTGGCGACCAGATATAAATCCAGTTTGGTCCGTGCTTATTAGGTCTGGCAAAAACTGTTCTAATCTTTTTGTGATAATGGAGGCGTACAGTTTATAATCCAAATTAAGGATCGATATTGGTCTAAACTAACTACATAATTCCTTATCTTTACCCTCCTTGGGAAGTACTGTTATAGTCGCCTCCCTCCAGGTTAAATGAGGCCACCAGCAATGGCATGATCTCCTGGCGAAAAGCTTTGTACCATTCTGCTGGAAGGCCGTCACTACCTGGCGATTTGTTAGTTTTAAGATTCGATATTGTCCTGTCTAACTCCTCTATAGTGATTTCTGCAGTCATAATTTTGTTCTGCATTTTGCCAATTGAGGGCAGGTCAAGAGATCTCAGGAATGCAATAGTGGCTTCACTATCTATTTGTGCTGGTTGTGTATATAGGTTTTTGTAGTATGATTCAAAGGCCTTCTCTATATCTCCCAAATTACTGGACACTACTCCAGTTAAGGGATCTTTAATCTTATTAATTGTATTTTGTGTCTGTTGCTTTCGCAACCTTCTGGCCAATAATCTAGTAGCCTTTGGGCCTGATTCATAATATGTTTGACGTAAAAATCTAGATTTTTTCTCAATGTCATCTTTATAGACTTCGTCAATCAATTTTCTTGTTTCCCTAATTTGCTGTAGCAGCTGACTAGTTGGAGTATTTTTATGCTGTTGCTCTATAGATGTAAATTTTTGGGTTAGATCCTGATATTTGCGTTCTTTCGTCTTCTTCAGTGTTGCTGTGATGGCAATCATTTTCCCCCTTAGCACAGCTTTTGCGGCATCCCAAACAATCCCTGGATTAACCTCACCATTGTCATTAATCTCTATATATGTTTTTAATTCGGTCCTAATACTTTCAACAATTGTTTTGTTGTTCAATATTCCTGTGTTAAGCCTCCATAGTGTGTTCCTTGGCCTACTATCCAAGTGTAAAGTCATATAGACTGCAGAGTGGTCTGATATGTCAGTAGTTCCCAAAGTACAATCCATTATCCTATGTCTATCACCTCTAAACATAAAAAGATAGTCAATTCTTGAATAAACAGAGTGAGGAACAGAATAGTGGGTGTAGTCTCTCTCAGATGGGTGGAGATCTCGCCATACATCAAACATTCCTAAGTCTGAGTGAAGCATTCATTATTTTTGTCTGTGGAGTCCTGTTCACCCTATGGCTTGTAGTGTCCAGCTCACGACTAAGAATAGTATTAAAATCTCCCCCACAGATTAGTATCCCCTCAGACTCCGCTGCTATCAGACCAAATATGAATTTATAGAAACCTTTGTTGCTCCCCGGTGGGGCATATACATTCAGCAGCGTAACCAAGTTGCCCTCTAATTTGCATTTTATCATGACATAGCGTCCTTCCTTATCATTAGTTTCTGTCATAAGTTCAAAATTTAATGAGTTAGGAATTAGTATAGAAACACCTCGTTTATGACCCGATCTAAACGAGCTATAGAACGTATTCCTATATCCATATTAGAGTTTCTCGTGTTCCATCTGAGAGAGATGAGTTTCTTGCAAAAAGATAATTTGAGCTTTTTCACGTTTCAATTTGGTTATGACTTTGCTCCGTTTAACTGGGATAACCAGACCATTTACATTTATAGATACCACCTTAAAGTTTCTACTCATCTGTGCTTTAACAACTTAAACCTGACACTGTCAACCCGGAATTCACACATTACTAAACATGAACAGTTAGACATATACACATAGAGAACAGGTGTAACATTAACAAAAACAATACTTGGCTTCCAAAAACAGACGTTCGCTGGCCATCCCATGGCTTAGGTCCCGTTGGGGGTGGGGGGATAGACTCCACTCAAGTGCAGGCCCAGCGGAAAAAAAAGGAGCTATAAAAAAAATAAAAATAAAGTGTCTAGTCTACCTACAGCGTGCCTGAGTGACTCTCGTCGGTCTTTCAATAATCAAGTGGAGTCTGTTAAACTATAAAAAAGGGAGACTAATAGTCATCCAGTCATTTGGGTCAAGGGGCTATTCAGCGTTCACGTGAATAGCTTACAGCTAGTCCGCATTGGATCCAACAAAAACTCGGAACGTCTAGCGTTAAGCGAGTCAAAACAACACAATACAGCCCATAGTCCGCGACATATTCGGGCAGTTCACTCACGTCACGTTGAATTAACTCACCAGTCTTATTATGCTATGTATTTCTCACCCTGAGATTTATTTGCTGGTGGTACATTGAAAGTCCTGCAGTCTGTTCTTTGCTCGTTGGGCTATTCCTCTCTCCCTCTCGCTTGCGTCTCCCGGGTGTCTCTCCTTCCTTCCAGCGCGCTGCCACGGTTGCCCTCGCTGTAGTCGCTCGTCCTGGTCTGTTCTAGCAGTGCGGGGGGCTGGCTCCTCCACAGCGACTCCTCTCTTCTTCAGATCCTGTGCGGCTTCCTCGGCGCTGTCATATGTACGTGTGCCGGAGTCCCAGTGGATTCGGATCTTAGCGAGGGGTGTCTGGAACCGAATCCCGTTTACTTTCAGTGCCCTTTTGATGCCACCATATTCTCTTCTCCTCTGCATCACCGCCGTCGCGTAGTCATGGTCAAACGACAAGCGTTTGCCCTCGATCTTCTTCTGCCAGGCTTTACTGATGACCATCTTTGGTAGTGAATTGGAGGAAGTTTATTATAATCGACCTAGGTGGTGCATCGGGTCCTGGCTTTTGAGCCAATGCTCTGTGGGCCCGCTGGATCTGCAGGTCGGTATCTGTCGGTAGTGAGAGCTCAGCTCTTAGCAGCTTATCAATAAACTCCGGGAGAGGGCAGTCTTTCTCCGTTCCCTCCGGTACGTTATAGATGCGCATATTTGTTCTTCTGGACCTCCCTTCCATGTCGCTTTTAGCGCTTCTTGCATGGCTCTCTGCTGTTCCAAAGACATGAGGAGTGTTTCCTTGACTGTCATATTCCATGTTTCTGTTTTTCCGATGCACGCCTCTGCCTCGTGTATTCTGGTGCTTTGTGCTTTGGCCTGTAGTGCGTTAGCTCTCAGTTCTTGATTAATTTCCTTTTTAAAATCTTTGAGTTCTGTCTTTAATTCTTCTTGTATCGTTTTCAAGTCGTTCTTCAGTTCTGTCTTAAGGTCGCGTATCTCTCTGCTAATGTTGGCAAGTCCCTCTTGAATTGTTTCAGTCGTGTTTTCACCGCCGCCATCTTCACCCATGTTAGTTGATCTTACTTTGTCCATCTCGCTGTTTTCGTCGTCTTTCTCCTGTTTTTTACAATTCCTTCGACTCCTTCGACTCATAGTTTATGTCCTCTCACTTATTTCCGAGTATTTCATTATTGTTTGAGCTTTTCTTTTGAATTTGGAGAGGTTATCTCAATCGACGGTCGGGAGCTACAACTTCAAGCAGCCATCTCGTGTGCCTCTCCCTACGGAAGCCCATGTCTGTCAAGTTTAATTAACTTCTTATGCTGCTGCGAATATCTCGAGTCGAGTTGATGTCGTCATCAGTTCGCGCACGTTAGCAGTTAGCCGACAAGCGGAATATCTCATGACAATGTAATAAATATGACACTAAAATACTCTCTTCCGCCACAATATATTGAAACGACGTCCACTGTATACCCCACACTACTATAAACGTGGCCTTAGAATTCACGCCACACACATACTCTGCACGTAAATATATAAAACATCGCAGTGCAAGCTAGTTATCCTAGCCAGCCTGTTGTTTCTAAGCGAATGTCTCGAGTGGAGTTGATGTCGTCATAAGTCCCCACACGTTAGCAGTTAGCCGACAAGGGGAATATCTCATGACAATGTAATAAATATGACACTAAAATACTCTCTTCCGCCACAATATATTGAAACGACGTCCACTGTATACCCCACACTACTATAAACGTGGCCTCAGAATTCACGCCACACACATACTCTGCACGTAAATATATAAAACATCGCCGTGCAAGCTAGTTATCCTAGCCAGCCTGTTGCTTCTAAGCGGTGTATTCCATGACAATGTGCTAAATATGACACTAAAATACTCTCTTCCGCCACAATATATTGAAACGACGTCCACTGTATACCCCACACTACTATAAACGTGGCCTCAGAATTCACGCCACACATACTCGGCACGTAAATATATAAAACATCGCCGTGCAAGCTAATTAGCCTAGCAAGCCTTGTTGTTGAGTGAGTCCTACCTCTGGGTCTCCTTCCGGGTCTCCTTCGCTCTCGGCCATCTCCTTCACTGATTGGTTGTCAGTGCGTGTGCTCATATCCAAGCTTGGACAATCGATATATCGAAACTTTGCGACCACGTTTCATGTTTATTTCGAGGAAATAATTTATCGCGATAGTTATCGTTATCGTTTTATCGCCCAGCCCTATGTACACCCCTCTATATTACTGCTGAATGATGTTTTTGAATATGCAGTACCTATACAACAAAAGAGATTGGTTTTATCTGGTATTACAGTGGCTAAAAAACTGTTAGCATCACGATGGTTTCAACCGGAAAAAATTTGCTGAAAGGTCTGGATTTTTTTATTTTTTTATTTTTTTAACTTTATTTTTTAGCGTTTATCGCTTTTCTGGTCAAGCATGACCGACAGAAACAGGTTGAAATGGGATGTAGAGCAGGGGAAGACATTCTGAGAAATGACGGCGGGTCCGGGAATCGAACTCGTGTCCCCCAGATCCGTGACGAGCACGGTTTTCCCCGACGCAGAAATAGCGCCGAGATATGCAGTGAGCTACGGGAGCTCCCTGGTCTGGATTCTTAGATATCTCGATGTGATTTATCTAGAAATATCTACAGCAAGAATTTTGGGTCTCAATGAATCCAAATTGACAATGTGGTTAGAAGTGGTGGAGAGAATAAAAGCTAGCATTTAATGGTAGTGTTTGGTTAGGAATAAAAAAATAAAATACAAACCGGAAATGGATCGACTCGATCCCCATCAAATAACTGGGATCTTTTTGCTCCAGTATCATCGCCCAACGGTAAGAGGAGGCTGACGTTACTTTCAGCCTGTTTGTTTATTATTATCTATACAAACTGCTATGATCAATATATCACCCATACTACATAAAGCACGGATCACGGAATTATAAATGACCCCCCCCCCCCCCCCTCCGTTCACCCGCGCATGATCAGTCATAACGTTTAGGACTAGGGATGCTCGATATTGGCTTTTTTACCGATACCGATATTCCGATATTGTCCAACTCTTAATTTCCGATAACGATATCAACCGATATCAACCGATACCGATATATGCAGGGTTTCCCACCCCAAAAAACGGAATAATTTCAGGTAATAATTTCACTGGATATATATATAACAAATATTGTTATTGTTTTTTGTTTTTTTTAAACCGATACCGATATTTTCCGATATCACATTTTACTGCCGATATCGGCCGATAATATCGGTCGGCCGATAATATCGGACATCCCTATTTAGGACCATGTACAGTTGAAGTTTTTAATATAGCGTGTATCGGCAACAAACGGCATTTGATCATCTATATATGCATTTATGCCTATATCTCAGGTTCTAGGAATTACTGCAGAAAACAATAAAAACGTATATTTTTCTTTTTTGTATTTTTTTTTGTATTTCTTTTAAACAAACATGACAACACACGATTAGATATACAAGCATTGTTAACAGATCAAATTAAATCACTGTTTAAATAAATGTCTTATACAAGATATGCCCCTAATACCTGCTATCTATTCCCCTACACACATATGCTCTTGCTCACACCCCCCACCCTGGACCCCCCAATGGATAATCCATCCATTATCATTCGCTCCTAACCAGACACTACCATTATATGCTAGCTTTTATTCTCTCCACCACTTCTAACCACATTGTCAATTTGGATTCATTGAGACCCAAAATTCTTGCTGTATATATTTCTAGATAAATCACATCGAGATATGTAAGAATCCAGACCTTTCGGCACATTTTTTCCGGTTGAATCCATCGTGATGCTATCAGTTTTTTAGCCACTGTAATACCAGATAAAACCAATCTCTTTAGCTGTGGATGTACTGCATACTCAAAAACATCATTCAGCAGTAATACAGAGGGGTGTACAGGTATATTCAGAATTAAGAGATTTGATAATTGCTGGGTCACTTCTTTCCAGAATATCTTAACTGGTGGGCAGTCCCAGTTAGGGGTGGGACGATACATCGATCCAGATCGATACATCGATGTAATTATCAACAATCGAATCGGATCGATGCGATGTAATAAGATCGATTCATATCGATACTCTTATTTTGAAAATCCTGTGGCGAGTCTCATATCCGCCCAAGAACAACAGCAGTAGCTCCGTGTGTGTAGATGTTACAGCATAGCATTCTCCCTTTCTGTGTGTGTGTGTGTGCGCGCGTCTTTGGAAAGACCAGATGAGGTCAGAGGAGTTTGATGTTTAAATGTTATTTAAACATAAACAATATAATACATAATAAATGTAGGCCTATACATGATCATGCAACATCAACAAATTGTTGTAGGAACGGTTTGGGAGAGGGAGGTTGTGAGTTTTGAGTTCCAAAAAATGTAGCTTAAAGTTTAAAGCTCAATATATAAAAACGTGGCACTTTACAGTGAACAGGAGGTCTATTTGTATTAAAAACAATAGATTGATTTTCCTTTAAATGTCTGGAAGAGCTCAAAAATACAAATGTCAAATGATATTTTCATTACCTTTTTTTTGTTGATCTAAATGTTACTGATTGTGTTAAATGGGCATATGATATCATCTCATATCGATCGCAGGCACCTGAATCTAATCGTATCGTATTGTATCGTGAGAGACTTTGTGATATCGGCAAATATCGTATCGTTGTCCAAAGAATCGATATCGTATCGTATCATGATGAAACTGGTGATTCCCACCCCTAGTCCCAGTACATGTGCATAAATGTCCCCTCGTCCCCATTTGTACATAAGGAGCATTTGGAGTCTTGTTTAAGACCCATTCTGTTCAGTCTTATAGGAGTCAAGTATGTCCTATGAATATAGTTAAGATTGATTTGTTGATGGTCCGGGTTCCTTGATGCAAGTCGAACATTTGCCCAGGCTTCTTGCCAATCAAAATCTATTTCCAGGTCTGGTATATAACTCCTCCAAATAGAGTCTAGGTGGAGGGTTTCATACGAGGCCGTTATTAATTGATGATAAAAATCTGATACAAAACCTCTCGATGTCTCTCTTTCATAGAAGAATTTGTGGTATCTGTGGTGTGCAATTGGTATCCTTAATGGAACACCGTGAGACTTCAAACATAATAATTGTGCGTAAAAATAATATGTGGAACCGGTGAGATTAAATTTTTTTTCTATTTCATCATAACTACAAATACCCTGTTTGTTGAAAACATCTCCTAATGTATGTATGCCTTGCTTTTCCCATCTAGGGAATCTTATAGGTCATTTTCCAATCAGGAGTGCATTGTTATTGAATAAGGGAGTATGATTATGCCATTTATGTGGGTTAGAATATATTTTTTGTGTTTCACGCCATATCCAGATTGCATGTGTAATTATGGGGCCAAATTTCAGTTTGCATTGCTTAATTGATATTTTGGTGTATACTATGTCCTGCAGTCTCTGTGGTGCTACTATATTTACTTCTAAATTTCTCCAGGATACTGATGCTTGGGGTTCAAACCAGGTTGTCAGTGGTCTTAAAGTGTACGCCTTAAAATAGTGGAAAAAATTTGGAAATGCCATCCCTCCGTCGGCTTTGTTTCTCTGTGCGGTGGATCTTTTTATACGTGGTGGTTTGTTATTCCAAATAAATGTATATGCGGAAGAGTGTAATTTTTTCCAGTAACCATCTGGAGGGGGTAACGGAAGCATTGAGCTGATGAAGTTGATTCTAGGTAAGACATCCATCTTAACTATTGAAACCTATGCCTGTACTGAGTTTTTAAGTTTTGATCACCTGTCAAAGTCGTATTTTATTTTGGATTTCTATGTAATTGTGTTTCACCGTTTGGCTTATGGTAGGGAATACTTCAACTCCCAAACATCTAATGTGTTTAACCATTGGTATTTCTTCTGGAAGACTTGTATTCTTTGCAGGGGCGTTCAGTGGAAGGAAAGCCGACTTTGGCCAGTTTATCTTAAATCCCGATAGGTCGCCAAAGTCATTAATCAACTTGAGAAGATGAGGCATTGCGGTGTTAGGGTTTTGCATGAACAGTATTACGTCGTCCGCATATAGACAAATTTTGTGTTGTGTGCCCTTGATTACGATTGGTTCTATGAGTTGGGATTGTCTTATATATTGTGCTAAAGGTTCTAGTGATAAATCGAATAGTCCGGGACTAAGAGGGCAACCCTGTCTAGAAGAGCGTGATACCGGAAATATTCCGGAGGTGATTATACGTGTTGTAATCATGGCCGATGGGTCTTTGTATAATACTTTTTTTTTTTATCAATTTTTTTTTATTATTACTTACATGAAACAAGACAACACATTAATCACAATCACAATACACAGAACTTCACAGGAAAATAACAAAAACAATAATAATACAGAATATAACAATTTATAAATTATAAAGACAAAAAGAAAAGGAAACAGAGTTCAACCTTTTTAAATTTTAAATTCAAAATTCCAGGGGTACTATCTAATAGATGACCAAATAGCGAAGAACTAGCTAAATAGCTGCCCCCAATAAAATCCCTAGTTAAATTCAAGACATCACAAAAGACAAGACAGACAAGACATTTCCTCCTCCCCCTCCCACGAGACCGCCTGACTCCCCCGAACAAGCACCCCAACCCCGCTCAGCCGCACACGGCGGTCCTGACCTTCTCAGCTGCTGCGAACCATAGGTCAATCCCAGCCTGCCCCACCCCAATCACCCGCGCCGTGGATATCTCAAGATAAATCACATCCAACAGTGTTAGGGACCAGTTAATCACTGTGAGCTTCTCAGGCTCCTTCCATCTCATTGCTATTAGCTTCTTCGCTGCTGTGACGCCCGTTAGGACAACCCTTTTCAGTTGTACGGACGCGGGTAGTGTTGTTATATCGTTCAGGAGTAGCGTAACAGCTGTGAATGGGATAGTTAAGCCACACAGATCTGAAAGTTTGTCCGCTATTGACCTCCAGAAGCGGGCCACTGGTGGGCAATCCCAATACATATGCATATAAGTGCCAGTGGCCTTTTGAGAGCACAAAGTGCGCGAGAGTCGGTTATCAGTCCCATAGCAAATAGCTTCCTAGGTGTAAGATAGGTCCTATGAATATAATTAAAATTAATTTGCTGGTGATTGGGGTTGCGGGAAGACAATGCCACATTTGCCCAAACATCATCCCAGTCAAACTTGGGGTCCAACTCCGGGATATCCACACGCCAGATTGTATCCAATGATACATTTTTATACGTGGACTGAATTAAGAGCGTATAAAAGTCTGAGACAAACCCTCTGGAGGTCGTCCTGTCCACTATGAGCCTGAGGAAGGGGTGTGGTTGCAAAGCTTGAGCCCACGGCACGCCATGCGCCCTCAGCGCTGACCTTAGTTGAAGGTAAAGAAAGAAGGACTCGCCGGGAAGATCATAAAATTCTCTTAAGTCCTGAAACGCACGTAGGCCGTTCTTATCATAAATATCCTCTTGAGTATGAACCCCCCTCCTTTGCCATTGAGGAATATTAACCGGCTTGTGCCCAACAAGTAATTGCTGGTTATTAAAAATTGGAGAGTCCAGGTGCCATGGGCATTTAACCCCACACGACTTCTGTACATTACGCCACGTCTGGATCACGTGAGTTATGATCGGTCCATACCTCAGTCGGCATTTCGAAATAGGGACAGTGGAGTACACCACATCCTGCAATCTTAGCGGTGAGACCGCCGCCGCTTCTAAGGAGCGCCAAGATACAGCATCTACAGGGTCTAGCCAGCACATCAGAGGTCTCAGTGAAAAGGACCAGAAATAAAGCTTAAAATCAGGGATTCCGAGGCCCCCATCTTGTTTCCTACGTTGAGTAGTAGCTCTTTTGATTCTCGGGCGTTTGTTATTCCAGATAAACTTAGATACCATCGATTGTACCTTGCGCCAGTGGTCTATTGGAGGGGGCAGGGGGAGCATTGAGCTAACAAAATGTATCCTAGGCAGGACGTTCATTTTGATTATGGAAGCTCAGGCTTGTAAGGAGTTAGGAAGGGAAGACCATCTGTCTAGATCCTGGCGTATTTTATCATAAGTACCCGTGAAGTTGTACTTAGTAGTTTGACTCAGCGTGGGGAATATCTCTATACCTAAGTATTTAAAATGTTCCACTATGGGGATATCAGCTGGTAGTCGCACCGCCTTGGCCAGCTCATTAAGAGGTAGGCAGGCTGATTTGTTCCAGTTAATCTTAAAGCCTGACAATTTACCAAAGTCGTTGATTATTCCCAATAATTTTGTGGCTGACAGGGAAGGGTCATCCATAAAAATCAGTAGGTCATCCGCATAGAGAGCAATCTTGTGTGGTGTATTATTGATCATTATGGGGACGATGTCCTCCGATTGCCTAATAAATGGCCAATGGTTCGAGGGAAAGCGCGAATAGTCCTGGGCTCAGAGGACAACCCTGTCTAGAAGATCTGGAGCCTGGGAAAAGTGTGGAACAGTTTTTGCCTGTCAGTATCATTGCCGACGGCGAGGCATACAGGACTTTAATCATATGAATAAAATTCTTTCCAAGACCCATGACCTCAAGTACCTTCCACAGGTATGACCATTCTAGTCTGTCAAACGCCTTCATGGCATCCAAAGACAGAACTGTGGACGGAGCTGTATTGTCTTTACTGTTATCGACTACATGCAACAGCCTCCTAAGATTATCTGCAGCCAGGCGCCCCGGGATAAAACCAGTTTGATCGCAGTGTACCAATACCATCATAAATCTCTGCAGGCGGCGGGCCAGCACCTTGGCAAACACTTTTAAATCGGCCCCGAGAAGACTCGAGGGCCTATAGCTACCACAATCATTGGGATCTTTGTCCTTCTTGAGAAGTAAAGAAATCAACGCCATGTTGACATCTCTTGAGAACTCCCCTTGTTCGATAGCGTAATTGATCATATCGAGCATCAATGGACCCAGTTGGTCCCAGAAAGCTAAATACACCTCGGGTGGAATACCATCCCAGCCTGGTGCCTTACCCCTCTGCATTTCAGCAATCGTCTCCCTTAGTTCTATAAGAGTGATCGGTTTCCCCAGTTCCTTGGCCTCTTCCTCAGAAATGTTGGGTATCTCAAGCCCGCCAATGAACGATTCAAATTTAGAGTCGTCGAGATTAACCTCTGAGCTATATAACTGTGAGTAAAACTAGGGCGGCTACGTGGCGTAGTGGGCAAGGCGCTCGCCACGAATCCGGAAACGCTGGGCTCGCCTGTTCGAGCCCAGCGCTCCACATTGCTTTCAGTTTAGCTGGTTGTTCATACTAATACAAATTGGCCGTATTAGGGGGTGGGAAACTGATGGGTGGGGATCGGGCGTTGTGGACAGCGACTCCTACAGGTCGGTTGGTGCGCCTGCGCAGTATAATCAGGAAGTGTCGGGGGCAGCGTGAGCCTCCCACGCGTTACTCCTCGCCACTGAGAGATCGAGCTGCGCAGGTGAAAAGATGCGACTGCTGTTACCTCAAGTACCGGAGGGGACTTGTGCTATGTATGACTTAGTCCACATTGCAGACGGCTTGTGGGAGGCAAGAAACAGCGTTCGTGACAGGGGAGGGTTGAATTAGATGATACAAAAATTGGGATGGGAGAAAATATAGAAAAATGGGAGAAAAAGTGGATAAAAAAAAAAGAACTGAGTAAAACTCTTTAAAAGTGTCGTTGATCTTTTTCGAATCAGTAGTGACTGTACCCTGTCGCGTCTTGATCGAGGGGATATCCGAGAAATGATCATTCGAGCGTATTTTCATTGCCAATAGATGGCTAGGCCTGGAGCCGTGAAAGTAGTAATTTTGCCTTGTCCTATGTATCAAGAACTCAGACTGTTGTTTAAGTATGGAGTTTATTTCTTTCTTGACTATCTTACGTTGTGTGTTTAGTCGTTCACTATAGTTAGTTTGCAAAGATGCGTATAGGTCCGCATATAATGTTTCCAGTCCTTCTAGTTTTTTTGACCGGGATTTACGCAAATTGGAGGCGAACAGTGTGACATGACCCCTGATAAATCCTTTCAATGCGTTCCATAGGACCCTGGGGTCATCGACCATGCCAACATTGATCTGCAAGAATTCAGCTAGTTTACTCCTGAACTCAGAACAGAAATCATCGTTCTTTAATAAGGTTGAGTTAAAACGCCACCTGGGAGCTCTCGTGGAGAGCCTGCCAAAGGTTG
Organism: Notolepis coatsorum; assembly: GCF_963971535.1. Lineage (NCBI taxonomy): Eukaryota > Metazoa > Chordata > Actinopteri > Aulopiformes > Paralepididae > Notolepis > Notolepis coatsorum. The sequence continues at coordinate 111,619,529 of NC_140168.1, forward strand.
CCACAAGGAAAATCCCCTTGTGGTCCGAGAGAGCCAGGGGAACCAATGAGACGTCGAAACTATCAAACATATTAGGGGACGCGAATGCATAGTCTATTCGAGAGAAGGTTTTGTGTCTGGCTGACAGGTGAGAGTAATCCTTGAGGGTGGGATTGGATAAGCGCCATTGGTCTGCGAGCCCCGTGTCCTGGGCCCACATCCTGAGGGCCTTAGAGGACCGTTTTTGGTCGCTTGTTTCAGAGGACCCAGACCTATCCATCTCCGCATCCCAGCACGCATTAAAATCGCCACCCACAATGAGAGCGTATCCAGTAAGTTCCAACATATTCTTCGTGATTGTATTATAGAACGCTGAATCAAATGTGTTAGGGGCATACAATGCTATTATTGCCATCTTCCTATGAGAGAACTCAACTTTTGCTATAGTAATCCTCCCCTCCGTGTCCGACCACACATCCAGGACTTTGATATCAAGGTTACGTCTTGTAACTATGACGACTCCTTTCGTCTTATCATCGGCTGAGGATGAGGAGATAACGTGATATTGTCGATTTGCTAGCCTTGACACATCACCCACCAATAAATGCGTCTCACTAAGGAGAGCAATGTCAATATTTCTTCTCTTCAATAACCAAAGGACACTGGCACGCTTGTGTGGGGCGTTAAGACCCCCTGCGTTCCAAATTAAAATATTCAATTTAGCCATGGTCGAATTTGTCTAAATGCGTAGAGAACATACCAGTGCAGCCAGGCTGAGTACAGAGGCGCTGATCCAGGCGGGCCCAGACGGTCAATCCCAGGAGTTCAGAGGAGGAACAATTACACACATATAAGACAACAGTACATAAAACACAGAAAAATACCACCCCAGTTACAACCCCCCCTCCTTCTACTCTAAACCCTAACCCACCCGTCCTATTATTAACCCTCCTATACCCACTCTCCAATCACCACTAAGGATGGTCATCTTCCTATCATTTCCCACTGGAGTCATGGATCCAATAAGACGCTCTCCACTCCGACCCCCCTCTAGATAAACCCCTGATTAAACCCCCACTAGTCCAATAAACACAAATAAAAATAAAAATTAAATTCAATAAAGATATCGGTCGAAAACCACCGTGAGCCTTGGCCCTAACATGAGACAACTATAATGGAAAAAATAGCCATTATTATATAATAACTCAACATCAACCCTGTAACCATCTACTTCCGAGTCTGCGTATTAATGTCGCAACGTTATAGCATAAATGGATAAAGGAAAATTCAAAACAAAATTAAATTAAAGCATACCAGCAGATAGTCTAAGGCAGGATCGGATCACAGTTAAATTGCGGAAACAGATGTCATTTAAACAGCGACAATAAGAAGAAAAGGAAAAAAGGGTTATGGTCAAAGTGCAAGCATGTAACAGCCCCTCTGGTCAGGCACAACGGCTGGAATGACATAACCTATGTAAGAATAGAATTAAACACCTTCATTAACCCGGGGATAGTAATAAGCTATACCTGACACAACCTGTTATCATATATTGTATATATATATTCAACCGACCTTCTACTACTGGAGCCCAAAGCTCAAAACAGCCTGGATATAAAAAAAAGCATACAAGAAGTTAGTTAAGGACCCGATCACCGTTGAATTGTGCAAACCGATGTCACTTAAACAGCAACAACAACCAAAATACGTAAACATTAACGGGTCTCGAATGTCTCGGCGCGGCCGATAGACACAGCCTGCTAGCTAGCCTGAGGCTAGCGCGTAAGCTAGTGATGAATCCGGCTAGCACGCTAGAATCTGTTATGTACATTGTTCAGCTAGCTCGCTAGCTTTCATAGAGGCGACACACACGTACGACCATGAGGTCAGCATTAGCAAGTAACAAGTCATTGGGATGCCCCGCTAGTTTGGATGGGCAGTGGACAGTTAGCATGTCTGGGCATGACAACAAGCATTTGTGAGTAGTCTGCCCTATCAATGTATTCGGGCCCACATCGCCAAGTCACTCACCCGACATAGATATCAAGCTACAGTCTCGGCTATCCCCCCGAGATATTCCTTCGCTTTAGCCAACGACCAAAATGAACGCCGATCATCGTCCTTACCCAGCACAGATAATTTCGCGGGAGCGAATAGCGTAGGCCTCAGGCCTAGTTTCCATAGCCTGGACATGACCACTTTGTATTCGCCTCTCTGTGCTTGAACCTCCGGCGTAAAGTCTTCGAAAATGGCCACTTTGTGATCGCCAAGACTTAGTTTACCCCTTCTGGCACGGGCCGACCGCATGATGAGCTCCCTCTGCTGAAGCCTGTTCAGCTTGACAATGATGGGCCTCGGCTCTTTGTTCACTCCAGGACTGGTCTTGCCCGCTCTGTAGGCCGACTCACATACGGGAGGGCTGGGGAGGACATCTTTCCCCAGTATTTCCTGCAGCAATTCCGGCACGGCCTCCCTCGTTGCCCTCCGGTACACCAACAATCCTGATGTTGTAGCGTCTCTCCCGGGACTGCATTTCCACAATTACCGACTGTAGTTTGGCAACTTCAGCCTGCCTAGCCAGCAGGGAGGTCTCCAGACCCGCCATCCTCTCGCCTTGTAGTGAGGCCTCTGTCATTAGCGTGGCTAGTTCGTTAGCATTAGCCGAGGAGACAGCGTGCAGCGACTCCATCTTGTCTCTCAACGGGTCGACCGCCAACCTAATTTCCTCTGACATCTCTCGATGAAGGTTATCAAAAAATTCCGCCCGCACTTTTCTTTGTGTTTCAGCGAAGCGTATCTCAAAGTCTGCATGGAGTTTGGTCATGACCGAGAGAACAGCTTCGCTTATCTCACTGATACCGGGCGACGGCGAGGTTAGACCCGGTGGCAGTTTGCCGGCTGGGGTGCTCATGGATCTGGTCTCCACCACCGACATCGCAGAAAGTTGAAAAAAGTCGACGACAGTAGTTGAAACTCGACGACTCAACAAGCAGACAAATAACAAATAAAAATAAAATAAAGACTAATGGGGAGAAAAGTATATTTCGCACGATAGAAGGGAGCTCACATGAAACACGTCTCACTCCATGATCGCCTAGCTCCGCCCCCATCTTTGTATAATACTTTAATCATATCAATGAATCCTTTTCCTAACCCAATCCTTTCTAATACTGCCCATAGATACGACCATTCCAGCCTATCAAAAGCTTTCATTGCATCCAGGAACAGCATCGCCTTGGGTGTGGTGTCGTCCTTGCTGGCATCTAGTACGTATAGTAATCGTCTTATGTTGTCAGTGATCAAACGGTTTCTTATGAAGCCAGTTTGATCCGGATGAACTAAAGACGTCATATGCTTTTGAAGTCTGATGGCTAATACCTTAGAGAACAGTTTGATATCGGTTCCGAGGAGGCTTAAGGGTCTATAACTACCGCACTCGGTGGGGTCTTTGTCTTTTTTAAGGAGGACTGTTATGAGTGCAATATTGTCGTTCTTATGAAAGTTCCCCTCCTTGACTGAGTATAAAATCATATTAAGTAATAGGGGTCCAATTATGTCCCAGCATGAGAGGTACATTTCTGGTGGGATACCGTCTCTTCCAGGAGCCCTACCACTTTGCATTTCGGATATGGCCTTCCTGAGTTCCTCTAGTGTGATTGGTGTTTCTAACTGTTTAGCGTCATCCTCTGAAAGTTTGGGGAGGTTAATTTGATTAAGATATGTGTCCATTTTGTTTTGATCGAAGGTCGTTTCTGATTTATACAAGTTGGAGTAGAATTCTTTGAATGTCGCGTTTATTTCTTTGGTGTCTGTTACAAGTCCTTGTTGTGCTTTAATGGAAGTTATATCTGCACATTTTGCGTTAACTCTTAATTGCGTAGCTAGTAGGTGACTTGGTTTGGAACCTTGAGAGTAATGCTGTTGTCTTGTGCTACGTATTTGTATTTCAGATTGTTGTCTGTAAATGGCGTTAATCTCTATTTTTAGTAAATGAACTTGAGATTCCAGTCGAGCCGAGTCGTTATATTGTAAAGAAGTAAATAATGTAGAGTAAAGCGTTTCTAATTCCTCCAGTTTTGAGCATCGATTCTTGCGTATTTTGGATGAAAAGCTATCCTTGATCATTCCCTTTACCGACATCCATAATATTCTAGGGTCCGGCACCGAGTTCACATTCTCTGGTAGGAATACTGAAAGAGCTTCTTTGAGTTGTGTAATGAATTCCTTGTTATTCAGCAGTGTTGTGTTAAAGCGCCATCTTGGGGCTCGGGATGATAGTACACCAAATGATCCTTTTAGGAGTAATAACAGTGATCTGATAATGCATTGGGTACCATCTCCACTTCATAGTTATCAAATAGTCTCGGTGTTGCGAAAACATAATCTATTCTGGAGAGTGTTTTATGTCTTGCTGATTGACAAGAGTACTTCCGGGTCGTGGGGTTGAGTGATCGCCATAGATCATTTACACCTGTATTCTTTGCCCAATCCTTTAACGCATTAGATGACTTTTTTTGTTCGTTGGAAAAGTTGGGATAAGATTTATCCAACCCAGGGTCCCAAATGGCATTAAAATCCGCACCAATTATAAATGAGTATTCTGGAAGGTCTAACATTTCCCTAGTTAGTGCAGTGTAGAAATTAGTTTCGTATAGATTTGGGGCATATGCCGCTACCAACGCTATTTTCCTATTCTTGTGTATAATCTTAGCTATGGTTATCCGACCATCTGCATCAGACCATACTCCCTTCAATTCAATATTCAATTTCCGTTTCACGACTATAGCAACTCCACGGGTTCTCGTTCCAAAGGAAGAGTGACTAATGTTATGGTATGTGTTGTCCGCTAACGTAGCTTCGTCTCCCACTAAAATGTGCGTTTCGCTTAAGAGAGCCACATCAACCTGTTTGTTTTTCATCAATGTGAGCACGCTTTTGCGTTTATGTTGATTATTTATTCCCCCAGTGTTCCAGATCATTATATTCAAACTAGCCATAATCCATACATATTGATTTGTATTTGTTGGTAATATTTCTGGAGTGCGAATTCACAATGGATTTACATCCCACTGTTGAGGTCCCGTTGAGAGCCGAGCATAAAAACATACATATATACAAAAAAAAAACTGATCCCCCCTCCCTTACAGAGTCGTACAAGGTACCTATTTGATACCTCCTTCGCGTACAACTTCTTCCTTTCCTGCACCTCCGGTCTGCCCAGAATGAGCAATTTATCCTAAGCTTTCCTATGTATACCATAGGATCTATACTTTTAATTCTAATTTAATAGAATGTCACCTGTGACCAAACTTCTCTCCCGTTAATGTAATTATAACAGAATGAAAATTATACCTCAATTGGTATACTCATTTAAACCTATTTTTTTCTTTTTTTTAAACCTATTAAGTCAAGTCAAGAGTTTTATTTGTCACGGCATACAAGTATACAATGAAATGCGGGTGGTCTTGCCCGCAACGATGTGCAATACAGTAGTACAACATATAATGGAATCCAATAAACAACATTGTGCAATAAACAGGTAACATAGTGGGACATCACGGTATTTGTACATAATTAACATTTATTGGTTAGAACATTTCAGAATAAAGAAATAAAGAATAAGAAATAATGATGTTTAGAGTTAGATATCGAAAACCCATATAATCCGGGAATATCTACTTAAATTTTAATTTTTTTTTAATTACCTTTGCATTTTTACACATCTAAACGACAAGGAGATTTTATTTTAAAATACTTGTATGCAGATCGTCCCCCGTCATGCGTGATAATTAATCTGTTATGGTGGTCGTTGTTCTTCACGTCTATTTCATGACCAAGTCTCATATCGTTGTTTCACAGGGCCATCATTGAAAAAGGTATTGTATTCCAGAGTGCTGTCAGCTGCTCGTGACTTGCAGATTGATGTTTTAGTGTTCCAGTACATTCCTCGTGCCTTAGAACAATAACAATCCAGTGTATTCCAGAATATTCCGTTATGACTCATAGCCTTCAAGTAAGAAAAATAGAATAGAGAATTCTAGAATGTTCCAAAATGGTCGGTATCAAATCATGATCTGCATATTACCATGCATCTATTTATATATGGTGTTTAGCGTTTTATATCAAATTACTTATTTCTCAATGTTGTCAAAAGCTTGTATGTTGCCGTTTTTGATGTCCATGCAATTGTAGAGTTATCCATGAAAGATGAATCTTGTCATCCACTTTTTATATTCTTCACGTAATCTTCTGCCGCCTCAAGCGAACGTAGCGCGAATCTCTTTCCTTCTCCCTCAACTATGGAAAGGATAGCTGGATACCGTAAGACGGGGTGGAGACCATTCTCATATAGCCGGTGTACTACACCCTTGTAGTGGGCTCGCAGAGTTATGGCTTCCTTGCACATGTCTTCATAAAACCACACTTTCTTCCCTTTGTACATCAGTTTTCCCCATTTCTTGCGTGATTCCCTGATGATCGTGTCTCTTGTTGCAGTTTCCCGTAGACTAGCAATTATCACTCTTTCCTTGTTGTTGTTGTTGTTGTAGTTTTCAGTCCCAATTCTGTAGCATTTGTCCACTATCGGTTCTGTAGATAGGATTTCAGAACCTAGGATTTCGACTAGCACTGCAGCAAACTTGTCATCTGTGCAGTTGACTGATTCATCCAAACCCACTATACGGAGGTTAAATCTGCGGGCGTGCCGTTCTATTTCTAGCAGATGGATCAAGTTTTCCTCCTTGTTGTCATGGATCAACTGCCGGAGCTGTTTGTTTTCCAGTTGCATTTCCTTCGATACTTCGGCGATAGCTTCAAATAGTTCCTTATTCTTCTCATCTTGTTTCCGTGAGTATTCGATCCCAGTATTTGCAACCGCCGTTATGCGATCGGTTTGTGCTACAACCTGTGTCTTGATTTCTTCAAGTTTAGCCTCTATGGCTATCTTAAATGCGGTAGCATTAGTCTCGGCTCTTTCCACAGCTTTAGCAATATCATTAACCTTGTCGGTTAAGATCTTCATCATAGCTGTCATCAGCGTTTTGAAGTCGGGTGACATACTCTCCATGACTGCCTCGGCTGAGGTCGTCGGAATATTGGAATCCATGCGATTGTCGGGCTTTTTGTTATCAGTAGCGTCTGCTTTTCCTTTCCCTGTGGAACGTGTCACCGCGCCGTCTACCGTTGGAGAATCTGCTTCACGTCTTTTTGAGTTATCTTTCTTTGCTGGCATGCTGTTGATATAGTTAGTTGAAGGTCTTAGTTAATATATACGTCGAGTTTTTTTTTTTTTATCCAATTTTTCTCCCATTTTTCTATATTTTTCTCCCATCCCAATTTTGTATCATCCAATTCAACCCTCCCCTGTCACGAACACTGTTTCTTGCCTCCCACAAGCCGGCTGCAATGTGGACTAAGTCATATATAGCACAAGTCCCCTCCGGTACTTGAGGTAACAGCAGTCACATCTTTTCACCTGCGCAGCTCGATCTCTCAGTGGCGAGGAGTAACGCGTGGGAGGCTCACGCTGCCCCCGACACTTCCTGATTCTACTGCGCAGGCGCACCAACCGACCTGTAGGAGTCGCTGTCCACAACGCCCGATCCCCACCCATCAGTTTCCCACCCCCTAATACGGCCAATGTGTATTAGTATGAACGACCAGCTAAACTGAAAGTAATGTGGAGCGCTGGGCTCGAACAGGCGAGCCCAGCGTCTCCGCATTCGTGGCGAGCGCCTTGCCCACTACGCCACGTAGCCGCCCATATATACGTCGAGGTTTAAACACATTAGTGTTGTATAAAGTAGGTTTTTAAGCGAAATTAACAAATTGGAGCGGAGCTTGTGACCGATGCGACCGTCACATACTGTCGTCAAACCGGAACATAAAAAAAACATTTATATTCTAGACGGTATTTTCGTATGAATGTGTGAATGAAAAAGTAAAACATTCCTACATCCTGAACGATAGATAATCGATGTTGAATGGGCCATAGTAATGTCAATTTAGCAATACAATTTAAAAAGTTATAGCCCTGCAAAGAAGGTGAACATCTCCATAGACTTACAGTACTGGTAGAGAATGGTATAAGATGCTGAAAGTGCGTGGCAGTTAATGTGTTAAGGCAGTCGCTGTTGATCTGTTTTGCCTAAAGCCATACTGGCTTTCGCTTTCGCTCAGCAGTTTGTTCTTTTCCACAAAACCGTTTAACTTATGCGAAAACAGTTTTTCAAGCACTTTCGAGAACTGTGACACTGGTCTATAGTTAGTGAAGCTGTGCTTATCTCCTACTTTGAAAAGTGGGATCACTTTTGCTACCTTCATCCTGTCTGGAAAAATACCTGTCTGAAAAGAAAGATTACAAATATAACAGAGGTTTGATTATACAATCAATTGTCTTCTTCACTATAATCATATCTATCCCATCACTGTCAATGGATGTCTTATTCTTTGACTTTGATACAATGGATATGATTTCTGCTTCACTGATATTTCCCAAAAACATAGACTGCAGTACTTTACTATCTCCTCTCCATCCTTCCTGTAATGGTTCATCTCGCTCGCTGACGTGAATAAGGCACTGGTTGTAGTCACTGCCCACAATCAACAATTCGCTCAACAACAGAGCGAGTGGAAATACTGACACTTCCTCAAACGGGTTGACGTGGTGCGGGTGCCGACAGAGAGCAGAGAATGAGCGAGCAAGGGAGAGGGAGAGAGAGATAGGGATAGGGAGATGCTCCATATCCCTCTCTCCCTCTCTCGCTCGCTCATTCTCGCGTATTCCGATCCGTGCAATAATATTCACAGGGGTATATATTCTCATTTGAAACAAGTTACCAATGCATTGCCCCGTGGGATTATGCCGCCCCAGCGGCGAAATTAATTAGTCTCCCCTTCTATCTCTCTATGTCTCTCTCTGTCTGCCAGTGCAGACTGTGGGTGACTGTCACTCAAAGCGCTTTGCGAGTATGGGCGGAGCCCAGCCCAAAACAGCTTGAAATCTTGAAGTGGAAAAATGTTGCTCTACAGTACTTGATTAGAAATACAAAACAATGCATTTTTGGGGAAAAAAACCTTACAGATGTGTTCCATAGACTCACAGGAATTGTGTAACATTGCCCAAATAGTGAAAGCAATAGCAAAACATGGGACCTTTAACTCATTCAGCGCCAGTCACGAGAAAAGTCGGGTTAACTCACCAACCGTTCAGTGCCAATCACGAGAAAACTAGGTTTTAATCGTTATTTCTTTTATTAGCTATATCCATTCATTTTTCATCCATCCAGCCTGATGTTATCATTGGGAATGGGTCTGAGCTCGCAAAAGGGCAAATACCGCCGCCTACGCCTTCCAGCCGGTATTGCACTCCATTAGAAATGGTGTAGTTTCTTTTCTGGGCCGATCTGAGCCGTGCGGGCAGGGTTTAAATACTCCGGCAGGACTAGCGTTTACAACGATACATCTGTGATGCTGCCCCCCCCCCCCCCCCCCCCCAGTGTTAATTTTGGCAGCTATTTTCATTTTAGTTTTAGTCTTAGTCATGTGTCAAGTGCTGCTTTTTAGTTTTCATCATATTTAGTCATTTTCATTTATTTTTCGTTTAGTCAGTTTTAGTCAACTAAATGTCTGAGCATTTTAGTCTTAGTCAGTTTTTGTCTCAATTTTGTCTTTTTTGTTTTCGTCTAGATTTAGTCAACGAAAACGGATGACATTTTTGTCTATTTTTAGTTAATGGAAAAAAACTTGTCAGAAATAGTCAACATGGAACATATTCTGTCGATCTGTGAATGGAGAAATAACTTAATAAGACAGTCACATTATGCGCCCAGGCTGTCTGCAATACACAGCAACACACAACAATCCATTCCACAGCAATACACAGCAATACACAGCAACACACAGCAACACACTGCAATACACTGCAATACACAGCAATACACAGCAATACACAGCAACACACTGCAATACACAGCAACACACAGCAACACACTGCAATACACAGCAACACACTGCAATACACAGCAATACACAGCAACCTACTGCAATACACAGCAACACACTGCAATACACTGCAATACACTGTAATACACAGCAACACACAGCAACACACTGCAATACACACCAACACACTGCAATACACTGCAATACACAGCAACACACTGCAATACACTGTAATACACAGCAATACAAAATTGCTCTTTTCTTTAAAGCCTTACTAAATATGAATTCATGTTCTAAATAATACCTCTTCTGTATAAAAAAAAATGCAGCTTTAAAAAAATATAGCTTTGTATCTTTTCAATGTAATGTAAATTATAACAGTAACCTCACAAAGATACGAATTAATAAAGTAACTAATAGTAGTAACTAGTAACTTAAAGTGTAATATGTGTTAATGCCACACAACGTTACGTGTGCCTTTGTTAATCATAACGTTGATGCAGTAGCGTATGGCATAGTGTTGGCTGTAACGGACATTGAGAATAACAGCAGCACTACTGCACACATTAAAATTGCGATTCTAATAGATTCTAACATTTTCAAATCGATGCAGTTGAATTGTGACCTTAGGATCTATGCATTTCGATGCATTGTCACACCCTAGGCTACTGTTAATCAATCTGTTGGTCATTAATTGTGTCCGTCTGGCTCAGTCACAGGATGTACGTTAGCTAGGTTTAAGCGTACTTATACTACGTGAGCCAACCCCGGGCCCTGTGAGCCGTCACGTGGCTAGCGTTAGCATCAGGGGGCTAGCTAGTAGCTAGCAACAGACGGGCTAATTCACCACAAATGGCTCCATGATATACTAGTCCATACAAATTCACTCAGTCATATGGTGCTAATGCATTTTTACATTTACCTGGATTTCCTTGTGGAAGGTCTTCAGATGTCGTTTGAGATTAGTGGTGTTTTTTCCCTTAATTCGATGACCACATTTCTCCCCGGGCTGAGTGGGCTCTCCTCGTGTATCACTTTTTTCAACAATGCATTCTGTAGCTCCTTCGAGCTCTATATATCTAAAGTATGCCCAGAGGTCTGGTCTTCGTTTTCTTCCAAGCCCACGGGATAATGGATCATTGTGACCCTCGGCCTCACCCTGTTGCTGTTGGCCCGCGGCCACCATTGTCTGACTGAGCTATTTGATAATGCTAGTATGCCACCTACTGGGCTTTCGACCTCTGTGCTTGTGCTGCTGTGTGAGGGAAAGAATGAACCAAAACCCACGCACTGCTTTGGCTGCAGTCACAGCCGGAAACGGAAATACTGAAATAATAATGAATTATTCGAAAAGTTATAATTATTTTGTCTTGTCTTGTTTTAGTCAACAATATCAACATACATCAAGAGAAATTTCGTCCTGGTTTTTGTAAATTACATTTTTGTGTCCTCAGTTGTGGTCAACGTTATTTAATTAACTATTTAGTCACGTTAGCGTCACATGGTCTTCAATAACGTGACGTCACGTCTCGTTGTCGTCATGAAAAAAACCTTCGTTGGCGAAGATATTTCGTCATAATTTTCGTTGACAAAATTAACACTGCCCCCTGGTGCCCCGCCCCCTGGCGCTGAATGAGTTAACACAATGTGTGCCATAAACGAGTTAACTCGTTATTGGCCGCCATGCGTTGAGCGCCAGAAACGAGTTAACTAGTTTTTTGGATCGTTATTTCGTTTATTCGCTATATCTATTCATAATTCATAGCTGCAGCCTCTGGTATCCCCTTCAGAGCCTGTCTGAGCTGGCAGACGGTCAACACCGCCCTCTACTGCCAGGCGGTATTGCGTTGAGTATTGCATCTCATTGCGATCTGACCCGGGCGGGCGGGGTTTAAATACTCAGGCAAGCCAGTTCTATACAGCGATGGCATCGAACAGTAACTCCGCCCGCCCGTCATTGTGAAACGTCGGTAGTGTGGTGCGGACCTCCATGAGCATTATTTGGAATTGCGATCAGATATTTGGATTATCTCTTTTCTTTCTCTTACATCAGATACAAGGTAAGAATATTATATATGAATTTGATCGTTGATCTGACATTTATTTCTACCCCGATCACAGCTATCTGTGTGGACCGTGTATGGCTGTTTACCGTTGGGTAGGAGTAGGGAGGCGGGGCGAGCGCCCCGCTATGACGGTCATTTATGTATGTATGGACGAGGAGACATACTAATGATAATCTAGCGTTGATTTCAGGATTATTAGATAATCAGCCGAAAAATTACAACGTGATGACTGGATTACAGTAAAAATGCCTTTTTCTCGCCTTTTTCCTGGAATTACTAAAAAACACTCAAACCATACTCTATTCAAAACGGTATAAAATGGAAATGTACGGATGAAAAAACAATCTCTCTCGGGCATGTTGACTAGAAGCAACTCACTGAGACTCGACTGCGTTATTAGACTCAGATATAATATAAGATATATTTTAAGCACTCGCAAATGTCACAGTCTAAAACTATATCCATTGAATAAAGACCTGGCGATGAATGGGGTATCAGCGCCCCCTGCTGCTGGCGGTCAATGTGTTAATAAACATACAGAAACAGTAGCATGTGCATCTTTTAGATCAATTAGGCTATGAAAATTAGGCTGCCTCTAAATATAAAGATTTATTAAATAAGAATGGTTTGCTTCACTAAAACATTATAGAAATGATATATATATGGGCAGCCGGGTAGCACAGCGGACTAAGCGTCTGTCTACCACCGCAGAGACACTGGTATCGAATCCGGCTGTCAGCGGTGCCTCCGGCTTCGCCGGTCATCATACTGGCACAATTGCCGGTGTCAGCAGGAGGGAAGCCGGTGGGTGGTAATCTGGTCGTTGTAAACAGCGACTCCTACAGGTCGGTCGGGGTGCCTGCACAGCGAGGGAGGGAAATGGTGGAGGTAGTGTGACCTCCCACGCGTTACACTTCACCAATGAGAGTTCTCGCTGCCAGGTGAAAAGAGGCTGCTGGCTGTCTCCTATGTATCGGAGGAAGCATGTGATAGACTTCAGGGCTCCCTAGACCTACCAGTGGGGGGCACATGCGTGCAACAACCAGGAAGGGGAGGGGGGAATTGGCATAACGACTAAATTGAGATGGGAGTAAAATGCAGAAAAACAGGAGGAGAAAAAGTGGATAAAAAAAAGAAATTATATATATATTTTTCGACTGACATGAAAATCGAATGTGGAGCGGTCAGGTGGCGTAGCGGAGATTGCGCTCGTCACCCATGCAAGAGGCTGCGGTCTCGACTCCCGGAGTCAGCATTGCTTGAGGCTTGGGGCTTGGGCTGATCGTCATACTAACTCGTTTGGCTGGGTTAGGGGGAGGGCAAGTCATGGGTGGTAATCTGGCGTTGTGGACAGCGGCGCCTACAGGTCAGGTCTGGGCGCTTGCTCAGCGGAGGCAGGACTTGATGAAGGCAGCGTGACGTCCCACGCGTTTCACTTCCTCGCTGCCAGGTGAAAAAAGAGTCACTGGCTGTCGCCGCGCGTGTCGGAGGAAGCGTGCGGATGACTTCAGGGTTCCCTTGTACCGACCAGTAGGAGAACATGCGCACAACAACCAGGTAGGGGAGGGGGGGAATTGGCACAACGACTAAATTGGGATGGGGAGAAAACAGAAAAATCGGAGAAAGGGACGATTAAAAAGAAAAAAAACGAAAAAATATCGAATGTGGAGACTGGAAATTCGACCTCATCCCTAATATACATACTGGAGATAAATCCCTGTTCTCTGTTTCCCTGCTCTCTCCGCTCAGGTGATGGAGGCGGTCCACGGAGTCACCATCGAGGAGGTCCGGAACGCCCTGCGACGGAACGACTGGAACCCCATGAGGGCTGAGCAACAACTCAAGGTCAGAGAATTCATCTCTTTTAATGAACCGTTTCTGAATGTGAGACGTAGAAAGACCCGGCTCACGTGGTTTCTGTAGGTTAGAATTGCCTTTTGGGTCGAAAGTAAGAGGGAGAAAAGAAAATTTGTTTTTAAAACGTACTTACCTAGTACATTAACTCCCCATCTGCACTGCCTGTGGCCACGCTTAAAAAGATGGTCATTTTTACTGTGTTTCACGATGTTTGCAGAGCTATATCTATATTCTATATCAGTGTTTCTCAACTGGTGTGTGTGTGGGGGAAAAAAGGTAAAATTTTTTTTTTTTTTTTTTTTTTTGCACTACCTATCTTTGAAAGTGGCTTCTCAGCTCTGGTCCAGCTGAAGACAAATCAGAGGAACAGATTGGACATTGAGCATGACATCAGAGTTGCTTTGTCTACCATCACCCCAGACTTTGAGACTCTTGTCAGGAGCAAACAACATCTGCAGTTATCCCATTAGTTCCCTGGGATGTTAACACTTTGGCTGCCATGGGTTAAATTCATTATCAACCGTAGGTTGCCGGCTCTATTTGTCTATAGAGAAAGTCCCCTTCTTTGCAGGGCTATAACTTTTTAAATTCTATTGCTACATTGCCATTATTAGGGCCCATTCAAAGTCCTATATGTATTGTTCATTGTGTAGCAACGTTAAACTTTTTCATTCACATATTCATAGTAAAGTATGGTCTAATGTATAAGTATGTTTTCATCTCTTTCTGCAGCTTTCTCCAGAACGTGATCTATAGCCCCAAATACATTATATTGATGATGCAATACAGTTTTATGGCAATCAGCGCAATATAAAAAATTCCAACTAGACGTACTTCTAGAAGTTACTACACGTCATCTGATGTTGACCGGATGGGCTAGGGGGCGTTTATAATTCCGTGGGCAGCGTTATACCAATCATCTAATGTGGGTCAAATGTTGATAATAGCAGTTAGTATCGAAGACGGTAACTTTACACGCTAAAACTCACCCTAGTCTCCGCGTGCCGTTGGGCGATCATCGTAGAGTAGACATTTTATCATTATGGGATGTAGATTTACCCGGTCCATCTCCAGCTTGTATAATGGTATATATGTCCAAATCATGTTGTTTATCGAGTTATTGGCAATCGATCGCTATGTAGTGTGTCGAGATCAAGTCCCGGGACCTATTAGCGAGTGCCCGGAAGTAATACGGCCGTCCAGCACAACCTCTACGGCACTTCCTGTTAAGCGATTGTGCCGATCGGCCACCAGATGGCGCTCCTGAACTGCCAGAGAGCTCAGTGGGTCCTCCTGGTGGATCTCAGGCCAGCGGAGGGGACATATGAATCCGATCCCAGATTTTTGAAATATTGATATTAAAGACGCTGTAAGGCGTCTTCGGCAACTTGAGCATAGCCGGGAATGACGTGTTTAGGCGTTTCCCGGCACCCAAAGTGTTAAGCTAAGAAGTCTGCTAAGAAGGATATATTATTTATTATTATTATTTTATTTCATTGTGTTTTTAGCCCTAGTTGCAAGCCCTAGTTGCAACCCCAGTTATCCCATTAGTTCCCCCAAACTTACTGTAGGTATGTTATGTTAAGCTAAGAAGTCTGCTAAGAAGCATAATTATTTATTATTATTATTATTATTATTATTATTATTATTATTATTATTATTATTATTATTATTATTATTATTATTATTATTATTATTATTATTATTATTATTATTATTATTATTATTATTATTAATTTCATTGGGTTTTTAGCCCTAGTTGCACTTTTGTTGCACTTTTTTGTGTTTATTTCATGTTTTTAACAGTGCATGAAAGATTGCGTATTACTGCAAAAGATTTGGGTCGCGATTTAATGACTACGGAAAATGTTGGGTCCCGAGGCTAGACCAGTTGAGAACCACTGTTCTATATTATAGCTATGGAGACAATACTATGGCTCATTTGACAGTCACTATCACGCATCCAACATGTTAAAAAGATGTATACGTTTGCGTGTTATCCCGTGGTGAATATTGTATAGTTTCAGAGTGATCCGGGCTAATCTGAGTTATGTAGCGCTATGTGCATTTAGCGAAAGTCGTTAGCGTTGCTCACCTGGACACGATACTATTTCCAAATCAAAGGTATATAATAGATATTATAGTATGTGACATATGATCGTTACGATCGATGTGAAATCATTGTAGGATCAAAGTAGGATTGACTTCATATACTCCTTAACTTTGCTAGGAGGTATTCCAAAATGAATATTCCAATTGTCTGATCGCGATTTCTAGTATTGATGTCAGGTCCCTGACATGAAATGGGACAAACTATGCATCAAGTGTGCTGGACGCGTTCCAAGTGGCTCGAATGAAGCATTTCACTTGCCCGGGTCCCATTCTCCACCCGGACCATATAAAATGTAACACACAGTGTGAAATAAGGTTTCAAAGGGTAGGCGAAATTGCCATATAGCAGGATTCGGTCGGCCGGCATTGCAATCTCGAGGTCTCAGAATGAGTCCCAATGATACACGAGGTCTGTGAGACTGTATAGAATATGAAAATCGAATAAAAGAAAAAACAATGAAAACCCGAGATTTTTCGCATGGCGGCAAAACCAGAGAAATGTTAACTCATTGACCGACAAACCCGAGATAAATCGGGTTTCGCCGCCAACGGTTGAGCGCCATACCAGAGAATTCTCGGGTTTTGATCCTTTGATCTTTTTCCTTTGATCCCCGTTCTAAACACTCGGCCGGAGTTCCCTGAGTCTCCCTGGCACAGCTGCCTACGTTGGAATTGCAATGTTGTACTCAGCACTACTGGTAAAACGTAAAAAAATATATATATTCGGCTCCATCTATAGTCTGGCCCGAGCAGATGAAGAAGACGGATGAGGGTCACCTAACGTTATATGTATTGATCCTGTTCTGATTCAAGACACTTTTGGACTCAAAGTGAGAAATGGAGTACCTCTAAAACAAAGGTAACGTCTATTTTATGTGTACTTTACCAAAACTTTGTATAATTGCAGCGTCGGATAAATGAACCCCTCCCCCCTCGGCTTTGTGAAGAAACAAGGTCATGTGTTTACCTTTGACTTGGCAATAATATAGGTTTCAAGCGAGCAGCCGCTGAAAGGAAATTGAAAGGAAATTCTTTCACAGGCCTCCTCCTATAATGTAAACTGAGTTATTTTAGTTGAAAGAAGCGGTGAGACACAATTGCGTCTGGAGTCAAGGTTTTTTATCTCAAAGTACACGGAGAACACAACAAGGACAAATCTCAATCCGGACCACCTGCTTGACTTCAGAAAACCGCAGAATGGCCTCGACGACAGACAACGACAAACTTTTATACAGTAGCACGTAGACACACCTTTTTCCTGACTTGATGATTGATAGTTGTCGCGTCATAGTTTGAGGACAAAGAACTTTAGGCGGGAAGTGGAGTAGAAGGAGGGGCCGTTTTCAGTACAGGCTTTCCAGTAAGGGTGGGGGCTGAACGATAAGTGTTCTCTTGGGTCCCCCCCATTTGGACGGTTGTGTCTCTGTGTGTAGATAGTTGTGTATGCGTTTGAACTTAGTGTGTGCGGGACTAGGCTTGAGGTCATGTCCTCACTCTAGTAATTTGTATTTAACTATGACACTTTGTGATACTTAAGCAAGGCAGTCCATACATTTATGCTGTCCATAAATCCTATGTGTGTTTATCTGTGTGTATGTTTGTGTATAAGTGTGTGTGAAACGAACTTTCTATCAGTGTGTGTGTATATGGGTGCGTGCATGTGAGCCGGCCAGTCGTCAGACGCAAGCAGCAATATGAGATCTGCTCGTGGGTGCATGTGTGGGGAGAGGGGTCCGGGGCCAAAAGGTCGGCAGGTCGGCAGGTCAAACCAAGCTGTGTGTAAAACAGACTTGGCCAGACAGCCTGCACCACGAGTAAGTAGGTCAAACCAAATTAGAGTTGGCTTGGCCTGCAGAGTAAGTAGGTCAAACCAAAATGCGGGAGAGGAGAGAACAAACTCATCGAATGGGATATTAATTGATTGTTGATATCCTTTCAGTCCCCCTTTTGTCATAATACATAATTTATGACACAACCATCAACCATCAAACACAAGCATGGATGACCACCAATACTATCATCAATACAGTGTAGGTGTGGGAGTCCCGCAGAACGAAACAGAGTCCTAGCAAAACCCCCTCGCATGTTGGAGATCTCAGAGTCCTTGATCCCTGCACAGTCAGTGGGTAGAGGGAGACGAGGGAGGCGATGTCCTCCGAGACGACTGCCTCCATCTCGCCAGTAGAGTCCAGTGTCGTCAGGGCCGTAGATGGGCAGGCCATAGAACAAAACCGTGAAATACTAATAACAATTATATAACCCAGGAAACTAACATGAGGATACAGTCATCAAGATTCATTGTAACTTTATAGAGGAATGAAAACAAAAAAATAACCTAACAATAAACACGTCGATTTAACATTAACCAGGATCTGTAAAATATGGAAATGATGCTTGACACTCT
The DNA here is from genome assembly GCF_963971535.1 of Notolepis coatsorum. Taxonomy (NCBI): domain Eukaryota; kingdom Metazoa; phylum Chordata; class Actinopteri; order Aulopiformes; family Paralepididae; genus Notolepis; species Notolepis coatsorum. The sequence goes on from NC_140168.1 coordinate 111,637,889, forward strand.
CGCACAATGTACATGTTTGAAATACTATTTAAGACAGTCCAGTTTGCACAATATCAATCATATTTTAAGACAGTCCAGTCACATTCTGCACAATTTCAATCATATTTTAAGACAGTCCAGTATGCACATTCTGCACAATTTCAATCATATTTTAAAACAGTCCAGTATGCACATTCTGCACAATTTCAATCAATGTAGACCCCCTCATTTTCAGTTGCTGATTCCACTCATCCCCACTCTTGAGACTGTGAAAACACCAGTCTCAACTCAGTCCACAGCAGTCCACAGCAGTCCACCGCAGGCCATCAGGTAGAGAGAGCGCCGAACGACACTCCATCCTAGTCAGTCAGCCATCACCTCAACCCCCAGAGGACACTGCATCACACTGAATTTCAGGCCGAAGTCCTGTTGCCGGCCCCTCCCCCTCAATTCGGCACCAGCCTTACATTTTCAGGCGACCATCGAGCGACAGCTCGTGATATCGTCCGGGGTTTCCCGAACCCACCTTAAGGCATTTTCACCCCAAGATCAGTTCCGTCACCACCGGCAGAGGTATGGAGAGGAGAAGGGCCCCGATACGGTTCTCAGCATGACCACAGCGTCCCCAAGGAAGCAGACGACAGCTGACCGCTCCCCCATCGTGTCCACCCACTCAGCTGGTCGCTCAGCCACTCCCCAACCCGACAGCCTGTGGAAGAAACAAAGCACACAGAACACCACAGCTTACACAGCAGAACAACACCCTGTATGAGAAACCCATCGATTGATTGAAACACATACAAAATGTGCAAAAGAACCACTCAACTTTCAGACTGCAATCACTGGCTCATCTGCGTCACGCTCCGTGCTCATCATCACCCATCTCACAAATGAAAGAGAGGACCACATCAGAAATACATACTCCAACAAAACATATAGTAAAAACCAAATCAAAACCAAACAAAACACACATTGTCCTATATCAGTGCATTCCTAACACAGATCTAATCTATTGAGCATACAGTAGTCCAATGAGTATACAGTATTCCAACAAGTACACAGTATCCTAATGAGTATACAGTATCCTAATGAGTATACAGTATCCTAATGAGTTATACAGTATCCTAATGAGTATACAGCATCCTAATGAGTATACAGCATTCTACTGACCAGGCTAGCCCCAGGGGTATATTCCAGCGTCCAAGCTGGGTGGTCCACGGCCTCTCAGAGGAGAGCAGGGGAAAAAAAGGAAAAAACAAGCACCAACATTCTGTCCCCATAGAAACATGCAGTTATTGGACTCTATCACCACCCACTCAGTCAAAAAATTTAAGGAAATAGGAACCAACTCAAAACCAAACATAACATTCACGCACATGTACTAGGTGGAACATACATGCATAATCACGCATGCATTTAGTATCGCATAGACAAACAAACATATTAGTGGCTATTCTCCCTGTCTGCTATTACTCCCCCTTAGGCCCAGGAGAGAGAGAACACGAGAGGTCAATGGGGATCGAGGGGGGGAAACGTAATCACCCTTCCCTTCCCATTTCGCAACATACCTTCCTTAAGGAAAGCCACGTCTCGGCTTGACATTGACACAAAGCTCTCTGCGCCTATTGATTGTAGCCGAGCTATAACGCCAGACCTAGACGTAAGGCCTATAGCCCCCAGTGGGGCCATTGGGTGTTCGGCCATCGGGTGTACGGCCATCGGGTGTACGCGTCGATTAGTCCCTTCGGCACTGCTACCAGAAGCCGTTGGAATGCCCGGGGGAATCTCCATAGCCACTTTTAACTTCTCCCAGAAAACAGGAGCAGCTAGCTAAAAATGCCTCAGCTTCCTCTTCCCACCTGGGACAGCTGTGTCCTCTGTGCTGAGTCTGAGAAGGGAGAGAGAGAGAGGAAGAGAAAGAGAGAGAGCTTGGGAGAGAGAGAGTAGTCAGGGTGAGCGTGAATGTAATAGGGAGAGGGGGCACTGGTCAGACAACGGCCACAGGTTAAGTGCCCCACTCAAAGGGGTTGTGCACGCCTCTCGCGCCCCCCCCCCTCTCACTCCGCGCCGGTTCTCCCTGTCGGGCAGGTAGGTACGGAGCCCTGTAGGGACATTCTCGGGACCAATGACCAGGCATGCCACACGAGAAACAATTTCCTGACCCCGGCTCATCAGGTGGGTAGGGGGTAGATGGACAGGGGCCTTCCCCGGACCACTGACCACACAAGAAACAGTCTCCTGATCCAGATGGGGGGTACCCCCGCGGTTCATCACCCCGCCCCCCCAGTACGCTCTCTGCCCATTTAACAAATCGTTTACTCGCCTTCATCCTTTCTCTCTTGACTACCATGTCAACCCATCTTGAATGTGTGGCTGCCATTACCTGGCCTATGCTACCCGGCCCACAGGTTTCCCACCTTTGTATAATTCGTTCAGTCATTTTTCTTGAAGCGGGAGAGAGAGAGAAAAGAGAGAAGGAGAGAGAGAAGTAAGAGAGAGAGAGATAGATTGAGAGAGAGGTAGACGGAGAGAGATAGAGTGAAAGAGTGAGTGAGTTAGTCTGAGAGAGAGAGACAGAAAGAGGGAATGGGGAGCTTAGCTAGGGTGCGAGTTACCGTGAGAGAGAGGGAGAAGAGAGAGAGAGAACGAGAGAGAGAGAGGGAGAGGGAGAGCGGGAGAGAGAGAAAGAGAAAGAGAGAGAGATGGTTAGAGAGAGCGAGAATGAGAGAGAGAGAGAGAGAGGGGAGAGAGAGAGCTAGAGACAGAGAGAGAGGGGCAGAGAGAAAAACGCTCTGTGCCACAAGCACTTCCCAGTTAAGTATCGAGTTTCACTCCTCAGGTCAAAGGTCAATCCTAGCCCTGTTTAGAAAGAGGCAGGGGGGTTTTAGAGAAGGAGAGAGAGAGAGTGTGAGAGAGAGAAGGAACGAGAGAGAGAGTGAGAAAGAAAAAAGGGAGCGAGAGAGAGAGAGAGAGAAGGAGAGAGAGAGAGAGAACGAGAGAGAGAGAGAAAGGGAGCGAGAGAGAGAGAGAAGGAGAGGGAGGGAGAGAGAGAGCGAGTGGGGGAGAGAGAGAATCAGTACAAGACAAGACACACTGAATGGGTCCTGTGAAAAACGTGTGTGGTAACAGGTAAATGGGGGCTGTGAGAGAGAGAGCGGGAGAAGAGAGAGAGAGAACGAGAGAGAGAGACAGAGAGAGAGAGAGAGAGAGAGAGCAGGGGAGGGGGAGAGTGAGAGAGAGAAAAAGAACAAAAGAGAGAGAACGAGAGAGAGAGAGAGAGAGAAGGAGAAGGGAGAGCGGGAGAGAGAGAAAGAGAGAGAGATGGTTAGAGAGAGAGAGCTAGATTCACCCAGACCAAGCTGGAACAATGCGCTGGCTTCAGCACCACGACGGAGGGAACAGCTCCGCACCACGGCGCACGTCTCCTCCGTGGCACAGGAAGACTGAGAGAGAGAGAGAGAGAGCAGATGGCTTCCTCTCTCATTGCATCAGTCCAAACTAAAATAGTAGAAGCGCTAATATAGTCTAGGAATATTGACAACCAGCATCAACCAAACTAGGAACAACATAACGCATTGGTTTCGTATTCCGTGACGAATATTCAATTACCCACTTGACTCGACTGGAGACACATGGCTTTACCCATCATATGGAACTTCATACATTTGTTACACATTATTAATACAACACACATATCAGCAACCATGAATAACTTTTTCGTACCACTTTCCTTCTAACTAATTGTGACCGTGACGACGGGGGCCACGTTGGAAATGCGTTATTTTACCAATAATCCATCCACCCCATATAGCGACCTCGTACCACGTCCCCTTTGAACGGTGCTATTTTAATCCATAAACCACCAATATATAGCTTCCCCGTACCACGTTTCTTGGAACGGTGCTATTTTAATCCATGACCACGATAGCTATCTCTCCACGCAACATGGCCGTGCCGACGAGGGTCATGGAGAGAGAGACGCTATAAAATTCCACTGGATAAAGAAAACAAAAAATGTATGAACTTCCACCTCGATCGCACAGCCAAGTGCCTCGTGTTCTAGAGACAATATTCATATCATCACAGATCTCAACAGACGCAGGTACATCCTCTTCAACATGACAATACAATTCTAAATTTAGAATGGCCAATTGCTGAAAATGATTAACGGTTTTCTGCTTACCCTGTTGTCATTTGAAGAAAAAGCACCGGCACTCGTTTCGACCTGGACCAATGCACTCAACCGTTACGACTCGTCAGTCAGTCCCGGGACGAAATGCAAAATGGACAAGAAGACAAAACCAAAAAATAAAAAATACAGATTACGATCTACTCATCCTGTGTTCTCACCCCAGACAAAAAATCATACATTTGGAATATTCAATTTTGCAGATAGTTCAATTAAATAGGTTGTCTGCTCACCTTTTCAATTTTTAGCACTTGTTTTGTCACTGACGACGAGACACCGGTGTCTGGGGCTCCAGACGGCAACTGGTTCACCGCGATCAATCAATCCCAGCTGGGGCCTCCAATTGAAAGGAAATTGAAAGGAAATTCTTTCACAGGCCTCCTCCTATAATGTAAACTGAGTTATTTTAGTTGAAAGAAGCGGTGAGACACAATTGAGTCTGGAGTCAAGGTTTTTTATCTCAAAGTACACGGAGAACACAACAAGGACAAATCTCAATCCGGACCACCTGCTTGACTTCAGAAAACCGCAGAATGGCCTCGACGACAGACAACGACAAACTTTTATACAGTAGCACGTAGACACACCTCTTTCCTGACTTGATGATTGATAGTTGTCGCGTCATAGTTTGAGGACAAAGAACTTTAGGCAGGAAGTGGAGTAGAAGGAGGGGCCGTTTTCAGTACGGGCTTTCCAGTAAGGGTGGGGGCTGAACGATAAGTGTTCTCTTGGGTCCCCCCCATTTGGACGGTTGTGTCTCTGTGTGTAGATAGTTGTGTATGCGTTTGAACTTAGTGTGTGCGGGACTAGGCTTGAGGTCATGTCCTCACTCTAGTAATTTGTCTTTAACTATGACACTTTGTGATACTTAAGCAAGGCAGTCCATAAATTTATGCTGTCCATAAATCCTATGTGTGTTTATCTGTGTGTATGTTTGTGTGTAAGTGTGTGTGAAACGAACGTTCTATCAGTGTGTGTATATATGGGTGCGTGCATGTGAGCCGGCCAGTCGTCAGACGCAAGCAGCAATAGGAGATCTGCTCGTGGGTGCATGTGTGGGTCTGTGTGGGGAGAGGGGTCCGGGGCCAAAAGGTCGGCAGGTCAAACCAAGCTGTGTGTAAAACAGACTTGGCCAGACAGCCTGCACCACGAGTAAGTAGGTCAAACCAAATTAGAGTTGGCTTGGCCTGCAGAGTAATGCGGGAGAGGAGAGAACAAACTCATCGAATGGGATATTAATTGATGGTTGATATCCTTTCACCGCGAGATTTGCACATACGCTGCACAAAACACACTATCTCTCGATCTAGAAAACCAGCCTGGATTATTTTGAAACGGGGCAATGTTTATCTTGGGATTGTGAACGAATGAGGGTATGTAGAAACAAACTCTTTTTTACATATTGGACTATAAATAGTGTCTGTCAAATGAGCCATACTATTGTCTCCATAGCTATAATATAGAATATACAATAGCTCTGCAAAGATCGTGAAATATCATGAAAATGGCACAAAAAAAAAAAAGAAAAGCTGGCGCCAGGCAGTACAGATGGGGAAAGAGCATGGCGCTCAATGAGCTAGGTGGATGGATAGAATGGTCCATTCATTTAATATTTGCTAGAAAGCTTTTCAAATGCTTTCTCTGTTTCTGTCTCTCTCTGAAATTCTCTCTCTCTCTCTCTTTCCCTCCCTCCCTCCCTCGCTCCCTCCCTCAGTTGGGTCAGCTGTACTTGTTGAGTCTGTGCTCCAAAGAGGACTGCATGCGGATCCTCTCCAAGTACCAGTGGGACCTCCAGTCAGCCAGCCGCTACCTGATCCGCGTGACCGGAGAGAGGGAGAGGGAACGGGACCGACCCACCGTCGGCGCAGAGAGACGAGTATGAACGAGAGGGAACGGGACCGACCCACCGTCGGCGCAGAGAGACGAGTATGAACGAGAGGGAACGGGACCGACCCACCGTCGGCGCAGAGAGACGAGTATGAACGAGAGGGAACGGGACCGACCCACCGAAAGAGGAGTATGAAAGGAGTTAAAAAGATGTGTGAGGACACTACAGAGGACATGAAAACAGAAAGATGACGTGAAAAGGAATATAAAAAAAAATACTGTTTTGGACTTTGGTTTCTCACAATTATTTTGACATTTTAATGAAGATTTATCTACTACATTTTTTAGTTTTTTACAAATAGTTTTCTATGTTGATGAATTTGTATATATTGTATTAATAATGATCATTGTTAATTATGAATATCTCATTGAATAAATTGTTGAAATGTTGGAATTCAAAAAGAATTTACTGGAGTCGTCGTCTCATCAGAAGAAGGATGGTTTATTTACATAAACAAAGGTTCTCGTACAGAAGGAACAAATTGAATGTCTTTAGAGGTAAAGAACCTAAAGTTCCATATCTCTCTGTAGGTGCTATCTCTCCTACCTCCCCGCTAGCGGCCTATTTCCCATGGATAAAAGCGTCAGCTAAATGACTAAATGTAAATGTATTTCCTCGTGGTCTTTTCCCCTCCCCCAGCCTCCGAAGAGGCTGGCTCACCTCTGCTTGATGTGGTCTGTCTGCCTTCGAACACAACTTCAACTGGGCCTAGCTAAGCGATCGACACCGTCTCTTAATGAGCGGTTATCTATTCGTCTTGTCACCTAGCAACGGCCTGTCTCTCTCTCCCTGTCTACTGAACGTGAAGACTGTCTCCTCCCTGAGACGCGTTACTAAGCGACGGCAGCAGCTCGTCCGCTTTGACCCTTTGAACCTTGACCTTTTGAACCTCCCTATCTCAGGGCCAACCTCCCTCCCTCAGGGCGAGATTCCCTCACTCCCTCTCTTGAGTGAGGTTCCCTGTCCACTCCTAGGCCTTAGGATCCAGACTCTCCTGGATTGACAAACCTCAGCATCCTGCTTCCCAAAACTCTGATCACAGGAAACACTACTCGCTTACTAACTCATCCGGTTTTAGCTTATAGTGGCCTGACTGTACAGTACATTGAGCCGAACGCGGCGGCCATCATCATGGTCTTACTGCCCTGTGCGATCCGACCCACCGCTGACGCAGTCGATGGCGATCCCTGATCCCTGATCCATCGTCTAATCAGGATCCCGTAGTGGTTATTAGCCACCCAGTTAGGAACCGACGGTCTGGTCCCCACCCCACTTTGCTATGGGTATAGAAACTTTGAGCGTTTCCACCAGCCTTGCCTGTTCACAGAGGTACCCCATGCACCTCTGCTAGGTGTGGGCTGTCACCCGCCTACCACGCATTGCCAACAAGATTGACATGCGACAACTGCGCCGACTAGACGGTGCCACAGCAAGATGTTAATTCATCTTTCATTAGACATGAGGGCCTTCAGTTCCCTCTCCCCACCACTATATGAGTGATTTTAACGTGCCCTCTGAACTTTGCAATTCCGCTGCTGCCTGTTTGGGGCTATGGTTCGGGGGGCCTAATTCCCTCCCTAACCCCTGACCCAAAGAGACCTACCGCACTCTGCAAGAATGCCGACCCTGAGCTCTGTGCCTGGCTCTGTCTTATCTATTATTATGGTTTTGCTATCTCTCACAGGCCCTGCGCTTCTACAGAGAATGGAGTTAATGAATGTGAAACTGTCCTGATCAATGAAAAACACCCAAATCCTTCAGAAATAAGGTCATGGGTTGAGCTGTAGTAGGTTGAAATAACATACTGTATAGTATGTTGAAATAAGGTCATTGGTTAAGCTGTACTACTGTATGTAGTTGGTTGAAATAAGGTCATGGTGTTAGATTTGGATCAATCAGCCACTTATCACCTCTCTTCATCGTTGGCTCATGTAGTTTCTGCGTTGTGTTTATTTCTCCGACGTCTCATACCTTTTGTAATCTTTGTCATTACATAAACAAAAGCCTCAGATGTTACCCATCTCGTATTGTCCTTGAAACGTCTTTGATGGAACACTAAATTTATTATTCTATCGTCTCTTCTGCTGTTTAGTCCAATGGTGGCTGAGGCCTCATCGTTAGCCAAAACCCTTCTCCCATTAGCCGAAGCTAATGATGATGTGTCATCTCCCCTCCCCCACCAGCGAGGGTAAGAGAGGGATGAAAGTCTGATCCACGTCCGCTCGCGTCAGCTTCGTGTCTAGATCTAACTTACACCCGGAAGGAAACTCACATTTATAATATTCATCATCATCATTATCATCTCGGCATATCAATGACAGGCCCCGCCCCTCTTCTTGTTGCCATGTGACGCGCTGTCATGGGAACTGCTGTTCACCCTTCACACACATTAACGTCTGTTCTATTGATGTCAAACTCTCTCTCTGACCATTCTGCCTGCTCGCAGTCCTTATCAGTTGTTATGTGCCTCGGCATGCACACAACCTGCTCGCTGCTACCACACTGACTGCTGCTAAACACACTGACTCTCTCTGACCGCCTCCACCACCACATCTACCTCTCTGACCTGGCACCTCTAGATGCTGTCATCTCCCCCAATATATACATTATATACATTGAAAAAACCTCGACATCCTTCAATGGGTTGAGCTGTACTATGTAGTAGCTAAAACATTAGGTGTGGCCAAATCAACTGTTTGGTACATTCTGAAATGTGAGCTGGTGAGCTCAGCAACACCCCAGAAATTCAACCCCATGTACAAATATATATAGCTTCGTCTACTCTAGTCTGTACAAAGTGCAATACTCTATACTAAGTCGTATTCTACCCTGGTAAAAATAAACGTATTATCAATACATAAATATGCGTATATACAAATATGATTTACGATGCTAATAAATTGCATTGTGACGTGTAGAGTGCGCGATGGTCCGTGCAGGGTCCATTAGTTAACCCTTTCACTGCCGCACTACCACCAACCGGTTAACCCTTTCACTGCCACACTACAGCAGGTTAACCCTTTCAAGTTCAAGTTTCAAGTTTCTTTATTAGTTGTCATACAGAAGTACAGAATACTTTTATACAAAATACTTCTTTCTGTTACGCTCCAGAGACTGTGCTAGACAAAAATAGATAAGTATAAAATTAAATAAGTATAGCAAGTAAAAAATAGAAGTCACGTACGTGGACACAAGTGTTCAGTATGTACATATGTACAATGTTCAATGCAGAGTAGAAGTAACTGAGTTACCATACAATATGCTATACAATATACTATATAGTGCAAAGCAGAAATGGGATGAGGTACAATTTAGGTACAATTTACAGTAAGGTGTAATGAGGTATGGGTTGTAGTGCAAATTCTTTACCAATAAATATAAAGTGTGTTTAGGTATTCTAAAGTGGGTGCTGCAGTGAGTTGTTTGTTTAAGTGAGTGTGTGCGTGTGGATGTGTGTGCTGTGAGTGCATTTGATGGTTGTTACATAGTGTTATTGTTCGTTGAGCATCCTGATGGCCTGGGGATAGAAGCTTCTTCTGAGTCTTTCTGTGCTTGCCATGAGACTCCGGTATCGCTTGCCTGACCGCAGCAGTTCAAAGAGGCAGTTGTTTGGGTGGCTGGAGTCTTTGATAATTCTCTTAGCCTTACCCATGCACCGCTTGTTGTAAATGTTCTGGAGAGTGGGAAGCCCCCCTCCAATTGTGCGTTCGGCTGAACGGGCCACTCTCTGTAGTCTGCTACGGTCTTGTGCGGTGCTATTCCCAAACCAGGAGGTGATATTGCCTGTCAGGATGCTCTCTATTGTGCATGAGTAGAAGTTATTAAGGATCTTCTGACTGACTTGGAACTTCCTTAGGCGCCTGAGGAAGTAGAGGCGTTGCCGTGCCTTCTTCACAACACTGTCAATGTGTGTGGTCCATGTCAAGTCCTCGGATATGTGGACTCCGAGGTACTTGAAACTGTTCACTCTCTCAACCGGTGCCCCGTCGATGCTGAGGGGGCTGTAGTCCCTGACCCCCGACCTCCTGAAGTCCACAATCATCTCTTGTTTTGCTGACGTTCAGGGAGAGGCAGTTCTCCTGACACCACTGCGACAGATTCTCTACCTCTTCCAGGTAGGCCCTCTCGTCGTTGGCAGAGATCAGGCCCACCACTACTGTGTCATCAGCAAATTTGATGATTGTGTTGTTGTTCCGCTGTGCCACACAGTCATGTGTGTACAGGGAGTCGAGGAGGGGACTCAGAACACAGCCCTGGGGGGCCCCTATGTTGAGCGTGACGGATGAGGAGGTGCAGTTGCCTGCTCTTAACACCTGGGGTCTACCCGTCAGGGAGTCCAAGACCCACTGGCAGAGGTCATAGTTCAAGCCCAGGTCCCTGAGCTTGGCTATGAGTTTGGAGGGGACTATGGTATTGAATGCTGAGCTGTAGTCGATGAACAGCATTCTCACATAGTTCCCCTGCCTCTTGTCCAGGTGTGATGCTGCTGTGTGTAGCACATGGGCTATGGCGTCCTCCGTGGACCTGTTGGGGCGGTATGCAAATTGCAGGGGGTCCAGGTTGATGGGGAGGGAGGAACAGATGTAGCCCTTCACTAGCTTCTCAAAGCACTTCATGGCTATGGAGGTGAGAGCTACAGGGCGGTAGTCGTTGAGGCAAGCGGGCGTAGATTTTTTGGGTACAGGGATAATGGTGGACTTCTTCAGACAGGTGGGGATGACAGCCTGTTCTAAGGACAGGTTAAATATGTCAGTGAATACCGGGGCCAGTTGGTCGGCACAGACTTTTAGGATGCGGCCGGGGATGCCGTCCGGTCCTGCTGCCTTCCTGATATTCACTTTCTTAAAGGTCCTCTTCACCTCATGTTCTGTTATCCTGAACACTGAATCTCCATCAGCAGCGCCCCCCCCCCCCCCCCCCCCCCCTCCATTGCAGTGGTTTGTAGACTGGTGTTGTTATTCCCAGCCTCAAACCTCGCATAGAAGGTATTGAGATCATTTGCTAAGGAGATGTCACTGTTCAGTTTGAGGGGGGTGCCTTTGTAATCTGTCATCGTTCTGAGGCCCTGCCACATACCTCTAGAGTCAGCCTATTCAAACTGAAGTTCAACTTTATCCCTATAACGCCGTTTTGCCTCTATTACTGCTCTCCTGACGTTGTATCTCGCCACCTTGTGGTCATTCATGTTGCCTGTCACAAGCCCGGCGTTGTAGGCTGAGGTGCACACTTTCAGAGCATCACGGACGGATTTATCTACCCAGGGCTTTTGATTTGGGTATATTCTAATTGTGGTAGAGGGGATTGTTTCTTCTACCAGAGTACAGACAAAGTCGAGCACCGTTTCAGTGTATTCGTTAATATTGGCTGTGTTATCACGGAACACACTCCAGTCTGTGCATTCTAGTGCAGCCTGGAGTGTCTCCTCTGACGCCACAGTCCAACACTTAACCTCTCGCGAGACGGCGCACGCTTGAGATTTTGTTTGTACTTTGGCAAAAGAAAGATGGCTGCGTGGTCCGACTTGCCGAATGGACTAAGAGCCTGTGCCTTGTACCCATTCTTAAATTGCGAGTATACATGGTCTAATATTCACTGCCACACTACAGAAGGTTAACCCTTTACTATCACACTACAGACGGTTAACCGTGATAGTAAAGGGTTAACCTTCTGTAGTGTGGCAGTGAAAGGGTTAAGAGTCAATCAGTTCAAATGTTAAATGACAACTGTAGCCAATGAGCTGTGGCTCTGCGCAATCACATGGCAAAGAAAGAAACCGCCACGGTTCCATTTCAGCCCGTTGCACCTTGTGACGTCACTGACTCGACCACAGGCTGAGTGAGCTGGGAAGCAGTTGACATACTGATGATACTGACCAACTACCTAGATATTGCTACGTAGAGAGAGAGGGTAAATAAAATTCAGTTTAAGTCTATGTGTTTTACACACGTGTATAGTATATACAGTGTAGGATAGCAAAAGGACTATGGACCTAAATGGAACTGTTGTCAGTACTTGGGTAGTGGTGGTGGTGGGGAAGGAGTGGAGATCTCCCTGAAGGACCAGTGTTTCCAATCGAAAACGGATGCAATTCAGAAGGTTTTGTGAGACCTGCTCTCCTCTCTCTACCCCCCCCCCCCCCCCCCCACTGACCTGAGTCACACCCTGAGTTAGAGTTGATTGATTGACATTAACAGATTGCAGAATGGGTACAATACAGTATGGCTCAATACACACAACTGCTAAGAGGATGCAGACCAGAGAAAGACTTTTGTCTTGTTTACATCAGGGTCCCCCATTTTCAATTCATCAACATTTACAAATTATATGTTATGTACTTGAACATTTTCTATTTGAAACACAAAACGGAATACAAAGGACAACAGACATCAAGACAAAATGACAGGCAGACAAACAAAAACAGTTTCAGAGAGAGATTATAGTAGTGGTAATAAGACTTTTTTTTTTAAATAAAAAAAATTAAAGAATATATAAAAAATTAAAAGTAAAAATAGAATAAACAGGGTCAAAAAAGATAAGGAGATACATTTGAAAAAGTGAGTACAGTGATTCATAGGTCAACCAACTCTGGTGTTGATTTGGTGCATCAAAGGAGAAAGTTTGAAGGGGAGGGATGAGTGAGTAGTGTACCAAGGGTATTGTGTGAGTGAGTATCAGTCTGGGACTATGGGAAGGTGGATCCTCTCAACATAGGAAAAGAAGGGAGCCCACATAGAAAATAACTTGTCTGTAGATCCTCGGAGTCTGATTTTTTTCTAGTTTAATACAGTTAAGAATAGATTTAATCCAAAGGGCATGAGAAGGGGGTAAGGAGGATTTCCACTGAAGTAGGATTAACCGTCTCGCTAACAAAGTAACAAAAGCCAAGACCTCTTTATTAGTATTTGTCAGTTGTAATAAGGGTGAGGAAACTCCAAATAGCGCAGTGAAAGGGTCTGGTTCCACCTGAGTACTGCATATTTCAGAGAGTGTATTGAAGATATTTTTTCAAAGGTCCACTAGGGATGGACAGCTCCAAAACATGTGCACATGGTTTGCTGGGGACCGATTACATCGTGGACAGTTAGGTTTCACACGTTTGTAAATTCTGGATAGTCTCATTGGAGTCCAGTGAGCTCGTGGATGATTTTGCATTGGATGAGACCATGTCGAGCACAGATGGAAGAGGTGTGAACCTTTTTGAGTGCTTTTTCCCACATGTCATCTGATATCTCATCCCCCAATTCCTCCTCCCATGAGGACTTAATAATATTTAAGGAGGTGGGCTGTAGTGAGCCTAGCTGCCTATAAATTCTCGACAGGGAGCCCTTTAGAGTGGGAAGAGGGGTAAAAAAAATGTCAAGTTGTGTTTCACCAGGAAGGATGGGGAACTGGGTATCTAAGCTGCGGACATAGCTCCGGATCTGTAAAAACCAAAAAAAAATACTTCTGGGGAGACCGTACTTAACCGATAATTGTTCGAACGTAGCAAAGGTATTGTCGATATAGATATCTTTAAATGTTCTAATACCGAGACTAGTCCATCAATCAAAAGATGTTGCGTGAAAGCCAAAGTGGCGTCTAGATTGGTTCCAAATTTCCATTGTTGATTTGACGCATACATTTTTTGTAAAGGGGATATAAGGGCCTAAACTAGTGGCGTGGGCGAGAGAGGTCAGTGATGCCGGTACGGACGAGGCTGCCTCCATCTCCAGCCAAACTGGAGGTGAGGACATCCCACTACACTGTAGCCAAAACTGAACGGTCCTAAAGTTAGCAGCCCAGTAGTAGAACCTAAGATCCGGTAGCCCGAGGCCTCCGTCTGATTTGGGCCTCTGTAAGAGCTGCTTTCTTATCCTGGGAGGCTTCTTATCCCATATATAAGACAAAATCAGGCCATCAATTTTCTTAAAAAATGCATTGGGGAGAAAAATAGGTAGGCATTAAAAGAGATACAAAAATCTTGGGAGGGTATTCATTTTAACAGAGTTAATTATTGCGGCTAGAGAGAGGTGTAGTATAGACCAGCGTTCAAAATCATCCTTAGTACGAGTTAGGAGGGGGGCAAAGTTGGCCTGAAAGAGTTTGTTGAATTTGTCTGTAACATGTACCCCAAGATAAGTGAAGCCATCGTGGGCAATCCTAAATGGCAGATTGTGTAGAGGAGACTTTTTTGCGGCTATATTAAGTGGCATCAGTTCGCTCTTGTTAAGGTTCAATTTATAGCCTGATAAGCTGCCAAAGGATTCGATAGTGATAAGGGCAGCGGGGACAGAAACAGAAAGATCAGATGTATACAATAATAAATCGTCCGCATACAACCTTATGTTCATGGCCGTATCTAACTATACCTTTGATGAGAGGGTTAAGGCGGAGTGCTATTGCAAGGGGTTCTATGGCAAGGGCAAATAATAAAGGACTTAAAGGGCAACCTTGACGTGTTGAGCGCTGTAGGGGAAACCAACTGGATTGTGTGTCATTAGTCCTGACTGAGGCTTGAAGGGATGAATACAAAAGTCGTATCCAAGTAGTGAATTTAGAGCCAAAGCCGAATTTATTTAGGGTGTGGAAAAGGTATTTCCATTCCACCCTGTCGAATGCCTTCTCTGCGTCTAGGGATATGACAGCCTCAGAGGTATTGGTCATAGAGGGGTTATGTATGATGTTAACTAAACATCTAAGATTAAAGAATGAGTGTCTATTTTTCATAAATCCTGTTTGATCAGGTGAGATAATTGACGGAAGGACTGATTCTAAACGTATTGCTAGGAGCTTGGCTAAGATTTTATAGTCTACATTTAGTAGGCTGATTGGACGATATGAAGCACATTCCAGAGGGTCTTTGTTTTTTTAAGTATTAGAGAGATCGTGGCTAAGGTAAGAGTCTGTGGGAGAGTGCCATTTACAAATGCTTCATTGTACATTTCGTTTAGGATAGGGGCTATCTTAGGAAGAAACTTCTTGTAGAACTCGGCTGAGTAGCCGCCCGGTCCTAGACTTTTCCTGGATTGAAGAGATTTTACGGCCATAGATAGTTCTTCAGTAGTAAGTGGCTGTTCTAATTTTCCTACCAGGTCTTGGCTAATTAAAGGAATATCGAGGGAGTGTAAGAAGTCATCTAATTCTGAGATATCGGGTTCGTTTTCAGATGTATATAAAGATTGGTAGAAACGCTTAAATTCGTTATTGATCTCTTTGGGGTCTAAGGATATCCCAGACGATGTGCGGACTTTAGGAATCTGGTGTGAAGACGAGACCTGGCGCAGCTTGTGAGCTTGTAATTTATTGGCTTTATCTCCTTGTTCGTAATAAGTGCTTCTAGATTTGATAAGCAGTTCAGTAACCTGATCTGTCAGTAGTGTATCATGTTCTGCTTGCAAAGCTAGACGCTCCTTATAAGCATCTGGAGATGGTGATACAGCATATACATTGTCTAATTGAGCGATACTGCGCTTCAGTACAGATAGTCTGTTATTTTTCTGTTTCCTCTCATATGCAGCATATGAAATTATTTCGCCTCTGAGATAGGCTTTCAAAGTTTCCCAGAGAGTCGATGCAGAGATGCTTGGGGTTCTATTTGTACTTAAGAAAAAATCTATTTGGTTTGACACAAAATTCACAAAGTCGTCTTTACTGAGCAGGTGGGTGTTCAGACGCCAGGGTGGTCGTAGATTGGTGGCAGCCTGAAAGACTACTACTAGGGTAACAGGGGCATGATCAGAGATAATTATTGGATTATACAAGCATGAAGATACGGAATGAAGAAGTCTGTCGTCTACAAGGAAGTAGTCTATACGTGTAAAGGTGTGGTGGACTGGTGAGAAGAAGGAGTATACTTTACCAGATGGGTTAGATAATCTCCAAGGGTCAGAAACCGCATTAATCAGACATAAAGGTCCGGACTACCCTAGCTGAGGTTGTCAAAGTAGTAGGTTTAGTGGAGGAACGGTCCAAATGTGGATCCAGCCAGCAGTTAAAGTCACCTCCTACTATCAACATGTGGGAAGACATGTCAGGGAGAGTGGAGAAAACAGATTAAAAAAAATCCCCATTGTCCCAGTTAGGAGCATAGATATTGACAAGGAGTACATTTGTGTTAAATAACCTACCGCTGACAATTACATATCTGCCATTGCGGTCTGCAATCACATTGGAACATGTAAAAGGTACTGATCTGTGAATTAGAATAGCCACCCCCCTGGCCTTACTCTGAAATGAGGAGTGAAACACTTGACCCACCCATCTGCTTCTAAGACTGGAATGTTGTGAGGTTTTAAGATGAGTCTCCTGCAGAAAAATAATATGAGCCTTTAATTGGTGAAGGTGGTGGAGAACCTTACTACGTTTAACTGGGTTATTAATGCCTCTGCAATTCCAAGTACCGTACTTTTCGCACTATAAGCCGCACCTGAATATAAGCCGCAGCAGCTAAATTGAATGATGTGTACATATATAAGCCGCACTGGACTATAAGCCGCAGGTGTTTTAATGTTTAATTACCATGTAATTAGCATTGGGACACAATACTGTCGGAAAAATAACAAGAATTAACTCATTTACAAGTTGTATTAAGTTTAGCAAATAAGGGAACAGATAAATAACATTTCAATGCAGTCAAAAAAGCAATATTTAGATTTTTACATTTTCGGGTTTGGTCACGTCGAGTCACATATAAGCCGCACCGTTATATAAGCCGCAGGGTAGAAAAATGGGGGAAAAAGCCGCGGCTTATAGTCCGAAAAGTACGGTAATAAGATTAAGACCATTTCCTCCTATCGAGCTGGCTACACCTGGCTGAGTCATGTCTTGGGAAAGAGAAGATGTGTAAAGAACAGGGTACCATGTAGACCAGAGATTTTGGTTGACCTTGAATGTGTAAAATCAAAAGACAAAAACAAGTAATACAGTACAGAAAACACAAAAACTAGAACCAAGAACACATAATACAGTACAGAAAACACAAACATACAAAACGAGAACAAGTAATACAGTACAAAACACACAAAGAACACAGAAAACACCCCTTCCCTTGCCGAAGCATCTGTGAGATGCAAGCAAAACCCTAAATACCAAAATAGCCTAGAGAAAAACGTGGTAACTAACCTTTACTCTATGCTACCTGAGATGTGTGACCATTGGTACAAGATAAATCAAACATGAACATCAAACATAAATCAGGTGTGGACAACTAAACATTGGCACTACAGTGCAAGTGGCTTATGTCCACAGAGAATAATAAACTTTTTAGAGAGCTGTATTCTTACTAGGGCTAGGCAATTAATCTGAAAAAATCAAAAAAAAATGAAATTAAAAAAGAATGTGGGCGGTTAGGTGACGTAGCGGAGATTGCGTTTGTCACCAACCCCGGAGCTGTGAGCTGGATTCGCCTGTTCGAATCCAGCTCACAGCTCCGGGGTTGTCACCAGCTTGGCTGGCCGTTCACACTAATACAATTGGCAGTATTAGAGGGTGGGAGAAGCTGGCGGGGTGGGTCCGGGTCGTTGTAAACAGCGACTCCTACAGTTCGGTCGGGGCGCCTGCTAAGCGCGGATGGGACCTGAGTGGGATAGTGTGATCCTTCCACACGCTACGCCCTCTCAATGAGAATCCGCGCTGCCAGGTGAAAAGAAGCGGTTGATTGGCTGGACGTGTGTCGGAGGAAGCACGTGATAGCCTCCACTCTCCCAGATGATCTGACTGTGGGGGGTAAGTGCGCAGCGACCAGGAAGGGGATTGGGAATTGGCATAACGACTAACATTGGGATGGGAGAAAATCGGAGGAAAAATGGAGGGGGAAAAAGATCAATAATAAAAATAAAAATAAATTAAAAAAGAATAATCGCGATCTCGATTCATAGACCTATGCAGTCTCAGTTTAAGTCAAGCACTTTCATATATATTTAAGTTTAAGTCAAGCACTTTCCTATATGTTGTGTTATCTAAAGAAGTGCAATAAATTATTTTATTGAGAAAATAAGAGTCGTATGAGAAGATCGTGATCTCAATTCTTAGAGAGAAGAATTGTGACAAGAATCGCCCAGTCCTAATTCTTACTGTGGATAAAACAGAGGGTAGGTTGCATCATGTACCGGTCTGTATTGAGTGTCTCATTACAGTAGGGCAGGGCTATTCAACAAAATTGTTCAGGGGGCCACATTGTCAGAAACCCAAGGGGCCAGGGGCCGGACTGCCACGGCGCCTCCCCGTGCTATGAATATATGTACACTTGACACAACACACAACCACATTTTCACAACTTTTATTTAACTACATTGCAAAAGTAGTATACTTTTCAAAAAAAGTGCTTCATTTATGTGCCACATCTGCAACATCTCCTGCAAAAAGTGCTTCATTTATGACTGTGCAACAACTGCAACATCTCCTCTTCAACATTTCAATATAAATATAAAATAAAAAACAAACAAGTGCATGATGTGCATCTGAACATTCTAACATCAACACTTGAACAAAAAAACACATTTATAGTGCAGCTGAGCTTATGAAAAAGTGCTTCATGTCTGTGCAACAACAGCAAATCACAGCATCTTATTAGCACTTATTGTCCACTCTTAACTCTCAAACATCAGGGGGGGGGGGGGGGGGGGGCAGACAGGCCTAGCCTACATACACACATCTAATGAGCGAGATTGCACTTCTTTGACTGGGCAATGGCAGAGAAAGAGGGTTCATAGGAAGTGAGGGCTACCCGCAAACAGTGATGCAAATGCTCATTTGTCAAGGAGGCACGGTTGCTTGTTTTAATGGCATTCATGTGAGAGAAACTGGATTCACAGGTGTATGTTGAGCCAAACATTGTTAGCACAGATATTGCCAGCGTTTTTATTTTGGGGAATGTGTTGACATGAATACACTTTATCCAAAATGTTGTGGTGGATTCATTCTCAAGTGCCTGCTTCAGAGCAGATGATGCTTGCTCAATTATTTCAAGTTGCAGGAGACCTTCATTAATGTGAAGTGATGCAAGGAACTCTTGTCCTTTTGTGGAAATAGCAGCTACATTGGCAAATGGGTTGCTCACAAAATGCATCAATTCTCTGGACATGTCAAATTCATCAAATCGACTTGCAACGTTTTCCCTCAATTTATCAATGAAATCTGTCATTAAGGCGAGACACTGCAGGTGAATAGTCAAATATACTTTTTTTGTTGATTTTGAGATTTTGTTATATTTTGCTTCCTAAACATGTCTTCTATGAAACTAGTGACAATAAAACGTCAATAACACACATTTAGTTGTTTATTTTACATCATTTTGCCTTATTGCATCCATAAATGTGCACATATTTTATGGGGAAGTGCCTCATTTGCATATATAAACATAAATTTCAGAAAACTTGCAATATATTTTTTCTTAGTTTATATGTACATAATAAATTGGGAAAGTTTCATAGTGATATCTATTCAAATATTTTTTGCCTATTAGGGGGTACTACACTGTACTACACTGTTTGTAGCCTGTGTGTAGTTCTGTTCAGTTCAATAACATCATTATTATTATTATTCAGTTATCAGGCATGTGTTTAGGTTGTCTATTACTAATGGTTTGATTAGGTATTGTGTTTGTAAATATCTGTTTAAAAAAAAAAAGTATGGCATTTTACAATACAGAACTTTGAAGGCGTTTTCCCAAAAATGAGTTTTAAGAGTTTTTCCTCATACTCTGAGCCAGAAATCTCCACTTCAGTAGCACTCACATACACCACACCTTCCAGTTCTATTCATATCTATGTTCTGAAGGTATTTACAGAAGGGTTTGTTGATATCGCATTCATACCCTGATTTATATCACATTTTATTCCAAAAACATGGCGAAATATGGAATTTTACCATAAAAATGGACTGAATGGAGTATTTTCTGATTTATGGAGTGATAAAAAGAGATATCCAAAATCCCCTCTGTAATAACCTTTGGCTCTAATATGTCAACAAAATGAAACTATAATTTTGAAAATGGCTTTATCCAATGTTCAGATTTCTGTCCTGGAATTATATGCAAATTAGTGCATATTTAAGTAGATCATGCCTCATTTGCATATTTAAACATACAATTTCAGAAAACTTGTAATACAAAAAAGTCTTGTCTTAATATAAGTAATCAACTGGGGAAGTTTCATTGTGATATCTATTAGTTAATTATTTTACCCTATTCACCTGCAGTGTCTCCCCTTAATTGAGTGACTTTTGGCTCAATTGTGCGTGTGAACGTTGACATGAAAAAAAAAAGTATAAAAAAAAAATATATATATTATTTTTTATTATCATGTAATCTTTGGCGGGCCGGTCAGAATCATCCCGCGGGCCGGATCTGGCCCGCGGGCCGCCAGTTGAATAGCCCTGCAGTAGGGAATCAGTTGTAGGATACAGTCCAATATTAGAAGGCTGTGCTAAAAATGTGCAACCAACCAAACATATGGTTATATGGACCAACACTAGAGTAACTTGATATGGACACTAGAAAGCTCTTAGTGCCCCGGTGTGTCTTATCTCCAAATAACAAATTTAATTTCAAGTTGTCACTCTTCCAACAGGGTCGAATATACACTGTCACTGTAATAATGCAGGACATTGGAGAGCTATACGGTTTGCAATGGTACTGATTGAATGGAGTGAATAGTTGAAATTAAGTCAAATTAGATTTTCTGGAGCATTCAGCCAAAAAGACAATACAACCTCAATTTAAACTTCAGCTTCTCTCGTGGCTCATTACTACCAGTTTAGAGTAGCCAAGCAACAACAATAAGATTTCCGGTCCGGAAAAACAGATTAGGACGTTTAGCCTTCAAAATAAATGTGTGAAAATGTATATATATATATATTTTTTAAAAACACACACACATACATTTCACATGATTCAGTTTTTTTTTGTTTTTTTTATCCATCTAACAATCAGTTGTTGACAAAAAGTCAACTAATTAACTGCCAGAGTATTGTTTGATGCCATAAAATGTTGGAAAATACAACTTAGAAAGACCTAAGTGATGTTATGTTTACTGTGGGTGAGACAGAGAATATGTTACATCATGTACCTATCTGCGTTGAGGATCACGTTACAGCAACAGTCAGTTGTGTAGTTTACTCCCCAACCAAGGTAAGAGAGGAAAAAAAAGTGAGAAAGCGACAAAATAACAGCTCTCTAGTGTTATCTGTTGCTCCTGCTAGGCTAACTGCATCAGCCATACAGCTAACGCAGCTAACCAGCGTGTTGATTAGCCTGTCGGCTAAGTAGGCTACTGATGGTAAACAATTAGAAGGTTATATGCTTATTGTGGATGGCACAAAAGATAGGTTATATAGTGTTCGTGTCTGCATTGAGTGTCGTGTTTATGTAGCCTACTCACCCACCAGGACAAGTGAAATATTAACGGCTTCTGAGTGTCATCGATAGTCCATCGATCCCCCCCCCCCCCTCACAGTGAGCTGTGGTGTTCCACAAGGAAGCATACTAGGACCGCTGCTCTTCCTAATTTATGCAAATGACATGTCGTCAGCTTGTGACTGCAACTTGTTCCTGTTTGCGGACGACTCAGCCCTGCTGGTCTCTGACAAGAACAAGTTACAGGTTGAAAAAGCCCTCAGCTCGGAACTAGGCAAAATCTGCATATGGCTCGCCGACAACAAACTATCATTACACATGGGCAAAACAGAGTCCATTCTCTTCGGTTCAAATAACAAACTCAGCAAGACCAACGGCTTCTCGGTTACAGTGGGTGACAATATTGTCACAAGGAAAGATAAAATTACCTACCTGGGTTCCATCCTAGAGGCTAATCTTTCCTGTGACAAAATGGCATCCAATGTAATAAAAAAAAGTCAACCAACGAACTCGATTCTTGTACCAGATCTCCTCCCTGGTAAACAAGAATACCCTGAAGACTCTGGCAGGAGCACTCATTCAAGGGTACTACGACTATGCTTGCACCTCATGGTACCAAAGCACCTCAAAGGCACTAAAAAAGAATTACAAACATCTCAAAACAAGCTAGTCAGACTACTGCTTGACCTGACTCCTAGAACCCACCTCACCCCTGCCCACTTTGACAACCTAGGATGGCTTAGAGTAGACGACAGAGTACAGCAACTTGCAATGGGCCTGGTCTACAAGATACACTACGCGACCAAGGTACCCATGTACATGTCAAAATACTTCCCAAAGGTCAGTGAATACCACGATCACAACACCAGAGGGAGCTCCACAAATCATGTTAAACCCAGATTCGGCTCAAACAAGGGACTAAACACGTTTCGCAATTATGCCACATCAATGTGGAACGCCCTACCCAAAGCTGTAAAGGAATGTAAATCACTACCCACTTTCAAAAACACTCTGAAAGAACACCTACGGGAGACTGCAATTCAAAACTGGCCCCTACAAATGTCCTAACCCAGTTGTACAGTAAATGACCAAGTATGGCTTTGTCAGTATTCCAATGTACAGTGTACAGTGTCCCCCCCCCTACCCAACCCCCCCCCCCCCCCACCTCCAATGTACAGCCCCCACCCACCCAACCCCACCCCACCCACCCAACCTCCTCCAATGTACAGTTTCTACGTCAAATGTATATACACTCTTTTTCTGGACACTTTTTGTATCACAAACTGTACTGTATTTGCAAATCTGATATGTCATAAATGTATAGATGTAGCAGTACTGTCCATCTGTATGTCATGTATGTCATATATGTTATGATGAATTGCAAAATGGGGGACCCTGATGTAAACAAGACGAAAGTCTTTCTCTGGTCTGCATCCCCTTAACAATTGTATGTTTTGAACTGTACTGTACTGTACCCATTCTGCAATCTGTTAATAAACTTTTCAATCAATCAATCAATCAACCATACTAGTTAGCCTGCTAACACAGCCAGTTAGCCTACTAGATAGCCTGTCGGCTAGCCTGCTAATACAACCAGCTATGCGATCTTATGGTTATCTAGGCACAGTCGCCCTTTTCAGATAGTTTTAGATGAAGTCGGCTGCCAAAGCTGGGTCTTCGAATCGGTGTGTCGAGTTGTCCGGTAGAGTTAGTCTCAGAACTGCTGGGTAAACAAGTCCATATTTCACTCCCGGGCAGGTTCGCAGCCGGCGTTTCACCTCTCCAAAGCTAGCTTGCTTCTTAGCTACTGCCATTGTATAGTCCGCGAAGATAGAGATCCTTTTCCCATCGAGGAGCAGGGGAGACCTTTTCCCCGATTGCTGCATCATATCGTTGCGTATGTGAAAGGAGTGTACCCTGATGATAAACGGTCGTTGGGGCTCTCCTTCTCGGGGGCGGCTCCGCAGGGTGCGGTGAGCCCGGTCCAGTAGCGGCTTCTCCTCCAGGCCGAGTAGCTTTTGGAGCAGCCCGGCTATGTACTCCGTTGGTCGTGGACCCTCTGCTCCCTCTGGTACACCTATCAGGCGGATGTTGTTTCTCCGCATTCTGCTCTCCATGTCTTCACATCTGTTGTCTAGGTATTCTACCCTAGTCACCAGGGAGCCAACGGTGGTTTCCAATTCATAAATGCGGGTGCTGTTATCTGTGGCGCCGCGTTCCAACTCCGATATAACCTCTCCTTGCGTATCGAGTTTGTTTTGTACTTTCTCAATTGACTTTAGCTCGTCTTTGACTGACAGCATCTCCGATCTGAGAGAGTTTGAGAGGGAGTCGATTTTAGCAAAGATATCAGTCTTAAGGGAGCCCATCATGGCTTGTAGTAGTCCCGCAGTTAGGATCCCGGTTTCGTCGCCGGTCTCCGCGTCTGGTGGCGGGGCTCCTTTTCGAGTATTCTGCATTATATTAGTTCTGTATTCATAGTGGCTCCGCTCGGCGTCACTCATGCACTATCCTCGCATATGTGCACGCGCACTGAATAAAATTCCACAATGTACTGTTGTGGCTGAAGGTTGTTTAACACAGCAGGAGACGATATTTCCAATTGTAACAAATAGGTAATTTATTTAAGAAAAGAAGTTCTTAACAGCAAGAGCTATGGGTCGAGCAGAGGATCACCACAGCTTGAACAAAAAACACTCTTCCTCAATCCCTTTGCCTGTCCCCTAAATCCC
Organism: Notolepis coatsorum; assembly: GCF_963971535.1. Classification (NCBI taxonomy): domain Eukaryota; kingdom Metazoa; phylum Chordata; class Actinopteri; order Aulopiformes; family Paralepididae; genus Notolepis; species Notolepis coatsorum. The sequence goes on from NC_140168.1 coordinate 111,662,008, forward strand.
CTCTCAGTCCTGCCCCCCCATGACAGATATGATGACGTATCATATCATGTCAGATCTGACATGACGTACATTAAGATGATACGTAGATTTAACATCGGAGAGAGATAAGAACATTAAGAACATGAAGAGAGATAAACAAGATATGATGTCCACACACGATATGATGTAGAGAGTGAGATGTGTGTGTGTGTGTGTGTGTGTGTGTGTGTGTATGTGTGTGTGTGTCTGTGTGTGCGTGCGTCTGCGTACAGACGTATGTGTATTGTATGTGTGTATTGTGTCACAGGGAATGTGTGTGTGTGTGTGTGTGTCGGTGTGTATGTCTGTGCGACTGTGTGTGTCTGTGTACGTGTGTGTCCGTGTGTCTGTGTGTCTGTGTGTGTGTGCTGTGCCTGTGTGAAAGAGAGAAAAGAACAAGATATGAAAGCATACAATGTACGAGATTACCAGCACACAACATGCCGTACTGAAATGTCCATCTGTTCCAAATTGTTTTAAGAACGTCAGCCAGACCGTCTTTCAGCACTGCTAGTTGACCTATATTAAACTAGTCCACCCCATACACATTTTCCCCAACATTCCCCCATTTGGGGCTATCCCTAGTCCCACCCAAATCATATAACCAAGAAAATGTGAACGTCTAACTAAACGAGAAACCATATTTATATAATAAAAGTTTAAATGGCTGATCTAAACAAGAAACCTAGCCATATAATAAATTTTAAATGTCTAACTAAACAAGAAACCTTACTTCATTCACTGGACCCCTAACGGACCAACAAAGGCTGACTACCGTTCTCACAATAAACACAAAACCGCTCAAAACAAGAGTAATAATAAAACATAAAAAAAAAAAAAAAATACCCCAATTTATAATCCTAACCTGACAGACAAATCCCCCCAACCTCCACCGCTTACCAAATGAGCCACAGTTCCGGCCGGAAACCGCGACTCTCATCAGGGAAAGGAGAAGTTGACCGTCAGAACTAAACATAGAACATCCCTCCCAAAAAAATGACATTGTCTCTTCCATAACATTGAGTCCCAGTGTCCATCGCTCAGCCCCCCTTCCATGCCCACGCCATAGTCTCCTCACCGTATTGCCAAAAGTCACATTTTGCCAATACAGCAACCACCACGCCACACCTCCAGTCCTCGTAGAAGCATGTCCCCATGCCTGGACGGGAGGCGCTGGTACCGACCTCACCACGTGTCCCCCCATCTTCGACGGGAGGTGCCCATCTTGCCCACTGCGTTAGCCCCCCCCTTTGTCCCTCCAGTCCCCAGAACCGATCCCCAGACCACTTCTTCTCAATGCTTCCTCAGGCTCAGAACCGACACTCTGCCGATGCCCCTTCCCATTCCGGTTTGACCAGGACCACAAGTAAAATAAACAAAAAATAATAAAAAAATAAAAAACAATGCAATGATTTTCAATGGTTGCAATCTCTATGCCGAAGGATCATTAGAAAATCAGACTAAAATTCCTAGTTAAAGGAATAAACCAACAAAACTGCACTCAGACCATCCCCCGTCACTCTTAAAGGAAAGAACCAACAAAAAGAAAATGTCCCTACCTCACCATACCCCTAATCCTCTATCCCCTCGTCTCCCTCTAAGGCAGCATAAAGCTGAGGATATGGCCCGATTTGTGGCTCAATCTCTTTCTGTCCCACCATCAGCATTTGGCTCGTTACGTGTGAAGTTACCAGCCTACCCAAGAGAGGCATACCACAACAGAAAAGGAGAACCAATATCAACCCTGCCACCCCAATGGATATCCCCGTCTGCATCACTATGCTTCCCCACTGTCCCAATCTTTCCAACACCCCACTCCCCCACCATTCTTCATTCCGGCCAGAATTCCCCCTCAACTCCTCCCTCAAATCCTTCAGCTTAGCCATGGCCTCGGAGAACTTTCCCCCTGGCCCCACATTCGTCGGAATGAATGTGCAGCAGTACTGTCCAAACATGGAACAGACTCCACCCTTCTCCGCCATTAACCAGTTCAGAGCCTGTCTATTCTGCCACGCCACCGTACTGGTCGCGTGCATCTGGTCCCCCATTGCATCCAACGCCTCCTCGGTGTAGTTGAGATACCGCTGCTGATTGTAAAACAAATAGTTGATCCACCCGGTGTTCTTATTGACCGATATCCATGGCAGAATAGACTCAAACCCTGCCGCAATCTCATTCTTAGCCATGAACTCGGCTGGAATGCCCCTTGGCTGTCCTATGCTGTCCAGATACACCCTTGGGTCTGCCTTGTAGCTACGCTTCGTTCGAGAGATAGGAGACTCAGAAGGTCCTTCCGTCACTGATAATGGTAGGACCACCATTGGCATGATCGCCTGAACCCGGGCACATCTACCTGACCAATCTAAAGGAAGTGTATTCCTCAACCTCCTACCGCCGCAGAGCCAGTATTGGTCCGCCAGTGCCATATCCTGGACATGAAAAGGGCAAGCTACAGGCCGTGGGTTGGTATCCACTCCCTTTAACACGACCCCGTGTCCACACTTTCCTTCTTTCGTGCAGTTAGTCGTGATGCTCCAAATAGTAGTGCACCGTCCCTCTGCCACCTCCCCTACATCCCGGGTCCCCTCCTTTTGCAAGCACTCGAAATCCTTGGTCAGCCATAGTTTGACACCTCTGGGTATTGGCAACCCCGTCGCTACCCCCTGCACACGTACATCCAATTTCCTACAACGTTCCCGCATAGTGACATCCTTGAAATCCGTGACGTTTCCTGCCGCCTTAAAACGACTAGAGCCGAGAAACCCCAAACACTCTGCCTCGCACCAAGGGCGACTATTATGGGGCCCCTCCCATGCCTCTGCGTCCCTGTCACACTGAGCCCAACTGAACTTTGTGCCCTTCACCAGCAGCCTATCCGGACGTGCCTTGGAGCAGACATAACAATCCTCTATCTGATTCTGCGCGCTCGTGTACTGGACCCACTTAAACCACTCATTCCCTAAAGCCGCCCTATACATCGGGTCAGCCTCCGGGTCTTCCTCGTCATAGTCATAGTCGCCCCCATCTTGTTCCCCGGAAGGAAGCAAACCCCTCAACCTGGCCCAGAGTGAGCCCACTGAGTCCCTCAACGTTCCGGCTGTCCTCTGGAACATATCCTGTCCCCCCACCTCTTCCGACTCAGTGTCCTTGACCTCCCTTTTTCCCCTCACCCCTGTCCCCTGTGATTGGTTCGGGACAGGCTCAACCTTCCTATCTACCCCCACAACCCGATCCTCGTTAGTATAATGGTAAGTATCCCCGCCTGTAACGGGGGAATGGTCAAAATCAAAAACATGCCCTTGCGGTCCTACGGGAAACACCCCTTTTGGTTGTAGTCTTATCTTCTCCCCCCCTTCCTCGATGGAGGGAAGAGGGGGCGCCTGATTCTGAGCCTGGTCATGAAAGCCTGCTGGTACTTGAGCCTGAGCGGGACCCCGTGGGACTCCTACCCACTCAAACCCGTCATCCTCAAGGACGGGTCGACCGTGACGGTCGTTGTGCCCGGCCGACCGTCCGCACACTGCTGCCAACATCTGCGGGAGCATCAGCAGGCACTGCACCTTCCAGTTGCCGTCTCGGACCCTCCATGTCGGGTTCTGCATAACTGCGATCGATTGTATCCCCCAAGAGATCGCCGCTGGCCTTTATGCAGTGATTGAAGTGGAACCAGGTCGCTGATCCTTTGACTTGGACTGCCGTTCCAGTCGATCGGATCACCTCGTACGGGCCCTCTCTCCAGGGTGAGGACCACTTTCTCTTGTGGACCTTTACGAAGACCAAGTCCCCAGGGATCAGTCTCGGTTTGGTGGCTTCCTTCTCCGCCTCCTTCACCCCCTTTCTCTCCTTTCTCTGCTCCTGTCGAAACACAGCTTCATGTATTTTAGTCACTTGCTGAAGATATTTTTTCAGATCTTGCTCAAAAATATCTAATGCCGGGCCCCTAGCCAGGTGTCTAAATGGCGGTGCTGGCATGCTGCGGCCTGTAAGCATTTCATGCGGTGTTAGCTGTGTTTGGCGGTTTACGCTGCTTCTAATAGCCATCAGAGCAAGTGGCAAAGCATCAATCCAGTTAAGCTTAGTTTGCATACAGATTTTCAACAGTTTGTTTTTAATGACCAGATTGGCCCTTTCCACCTTCCCCTGCGACCCGGGACTATAGACACAGGAAAGGCGCTGTCTTATACCTAATTTCTGCATCAGCCCTTTAACCACCTTGTCGATGAACTCGCGGCCATTATCGCTTTGTAATATCGTGGGAATTCCAAATCTCGGAATGACCTCGCGACACAGGAACTTGATCACTGTGTCCGCGTTCTTGTGTTTAGATGGAATGGCCTCAATCCAGCGACTAAAGCAGTCCTCTACTACCAGGAGGTATCGTTTGCCCTGCACTGGCGTTATCATGTCTGTATAGTCCATAATCAGATGTCTGAATGGTCCCTCAGGGAGGGGTGTGTAAGCCGCCACTGTCGGTACTCCTTTGCGCACATTGCCCTGTAAGCATGTTAAACACCTGGCTAGTGTAACGTCAATTTGTGCCTGAAGCTTTGGGGACCAAAATCCCATTTTCGTGATTCGTTTCAGGGTCTCTGCTCTTCCACAGTGATCAACACCATGAGCCTCAGGTATCACTAAGGACAGAAGATCGATGGAGGCGACTATCAAACCGTTATGACTCCTCCACAGACCATCTGCCCCCCTTACAGCCCCCCTCTCCGTCCACGACTGTTTCTCGGCCTGCGTGGCTGAGTCCTGAAGATCACTCAAATTATCCTCAGTTACCTCAGTCGTCAGTTCGGCCGCAAACATCAGAACAGCCGTGGACGGCACCGCAGCCGCCGCCTTCGCGGCCTCGTCCGCCGCGTTGTTTCCCGTCGTCACAAAGGACAGGTCTTTTCTGTGTGCCTGGCACTTTACGATAGCAATGCTTTTGGGCAACTTTACAGCCTGAATAAGCGCCACAACCTGCTTGTGGTGAAGGATCGGTGAGCCGTCCGATTTCTTAAAGCCTCTTGCCTTCCAAATGGCCGCGAATAGGTGGCATACGCCATGCGCATACGCAGAGTCTGTAAAGATGTTAACCGTGCGATCTTTAGCTATTATGCATGCTTCTGTTAGTGCTATTAGTTCTGCAAGCTGGGCCGAACATGGTTGCATGCATTGTTCGGCCTTTCTTGTTAGTGTTTCTCCGTTAGGTTTGCACTGTACGACGGCGTATCCTGACCTTAAATTTTCCCCCTCCCGATAGCAGGACCCATCCACAAAAAGTGAGAGTTCTGCTATCGCGAGCGGGTCGACTCCCAAATCAGGACGGAGTTTCACGAAAGCCTGTACCTCCACCTCACACTCATGCGGTTGACCCTCGCTCGGGAGTGGTACCAGATCCGCCGGGTTACTGCCGTGGCATGTTTTTATCGTAACGTCCGAGTACTGCAGGAGCCTCATGTAAGCCTGTTGCCGTTGGCTGGTCAGAACAAATTTGCCTCTTTCAATCAAGTTTGCCAATTTGTGATGTGTCCAAATGCAAATGTCATATCCCATTGTCATGGCCGTTGCCTTCTCATACATCAAATGTGCTGCGGCCAGGGCCTGATAACAAGGTGGCAGACCCTGCTCCACCGGCGAAAGAGCTCTAGAGTAATATGCTATCGGTTGTTTTTTCCCACTCCCCCCCTGTGTTTGAGTCAGGACAGCTGTTGCATGCTGCGCTCTATGTGAGACGAATAGGTGGAAACACTTCTCATAATCCGGCAGCGCCAGGGCAGGGGCCTGTAACAACAGACGCTTAATGTTTATGAACGCGTCCTCCCCCTCCTCGGTCCATGTCAAGGGAGCGCGAAGCTTGTCTGTACCCGCCTCTTTTATCATTATCCTCAACGGCGCTGTCGCTATCGTATAGTCCTCCACCCACTCAGAGCTGTACCCAGTCATCCCTAAAAACGTCATCATCTGTCGGACCGTCAATGGCCTAGGTGCCTTGGATACAGCTTCGAGTTGCGTGGGTGAGATGTTTTTTATGCCCTTTTGAATGACGCGAGACAAGTACTCAACTTTTGGCTGGCAGTACTGCAGTTTTGAACGGGATGCCTTGTGGCCTCCCACGGCTAATCCACTCAAAACTTTGATGGAGTCCTCATGGCACTGCTGACGTGTATCCGAGCAGATTAGAATGTCATCTGCATACAGTAAAACCGTGCTGAGTAGTGTGTCGCACACTCCTTGCAAGTCTTCCTTGAGCGCCTTCGAGAAGTAATGCGGCGAGTGCGCGAACCCTTGTGGCAACCGGGTGTAAGAGTATTGTTTCCCCCTGTGGGTAAAAGCAAACAGATACTGAGACTCTTTTTCCAATGGAACACTGAAGAATGCCTGCGTGAGATCAATGACCGTATAGTACTGCGAGCTACTCGGGATGTTTGTCAGGAGGGTGTGTGGATTAGCGACTTCCGCCTCTGGTCCAGACACCACGTCGTTCACCGCCCTCAAATCGTGTACCAGTCTGTACCTAGCCCTGTCCGCCTTTAGCACTGGGTGGATAGGTGTATTACATCTGGATTTGAAAGGGACGAGCACTCCCCCCTTTAACAGTCCCTCAATCTGATGTGATATAGCTTCCTCCGACTCTGGCTTCATTGTATACTGTCTGATAAAGGGTGGTCTACAACCCTTCTTTAACCTGACCTTCACTGGCTGTGCCGACAATATTAGACCCACATCTGTGTCGTGTTTTGACCACAACCGTTCCGGGGTGCGCGCCAACATGTCCTGTTCCAGCAAAGCATCCGCCTCTGGAATAACGCAAAGGTCTCCTGGTAATCTGATTACTTGCGGTTTTGCCAAAACTGAAAAGGAAATCATTATTTTTATGAAACTCCCATCTGCGCTGTTCCAAATTAGCGGAGATTCCGTGGAGACCCACCTTTGAGTCTCGGATTCCTGTATCATTGAACCTAGATGTTCGGATTCGTAACCAGGATTTATTCTCAGAGTGATGTGTGGGGCGGCGTCTCTTAGTCTATGTTGTTCCCGTAGATACTTACCCGTGTTAACCCTCAACGCCGCGCCCTGTCTCCCTACAATTATCATAGATGAGTTAATCTGCACCTGCTCGGGCTGTCCCTGCAACCATGCCTTGTTCCTAACTAGGTCACTATTCGTCAAATATTGTAGTGTGCAATGTGCCTCCATGTTTGTTTGTCTAGACTGAGGCAGTTGGGTTTTCAGAAATGGCTCCCAGGGGGCACAGACCCTTTGCAGCTCTGCATCTATGTTGCCCAGCCAGAACACAGTGGCCTCTTTCTCCCCCGTCCCTTGTAGCATCATTTGGTACACGTCTTGTTCAATTTGAATCCCCTCAGGCGTACATAGGATTTTACAGCCTAGTTTACACATTGCATCTCGTCCCAAGAGATTGCGCGGGGTGCTGTCCGAAATCAATACAGGTATTGTTATGGTCTTGTTGTTATACGTCATAGAGATTGGATCTGATGTGGGTATTAATTGTGTTTTTCCCGAGAATCCGACCGTCCGAACATACTGTCCAGACTGGGGTAAGTGAGCGGCGTATTTTTGCTTTATGCAGGAAAAACCTGCTCCAGTGTCTGCCATCATCTCTGTTAATTTGCCCTCCACTAGGACCTGCAGAATAGGTTCTTGCTCAGCTCCCTTGGAAACCACAATCATTTGATTTCCCCCCGTCGCATTCTCTGGGCACCCCTAGTGATTACCCCCCTGGTTTCGGGGCCCTCCTGTCTCCCCCTGGTCGTGGGGCCCTTGTGACTCCCCCTGGCGCACGGGTCTTCCATACTCCGAGCCGGGACGGTATGGTTGCCTACATCTCATTTCCCTGTGTCCCTGCATGCCGCAGTTCCAACAGTGGAAACGGGGAAACTGTTGTTCGTTCCCCGGTCCCTGTGTAAACCGTGGGCCTGATTGCCCATTCCCTGCCTGCCGCCTGGACGCCTGGTTCTGTGAACTATAGCCATAACTTCTCACTACCTGAGGTGCAGGCGGGGGTCCCTGGTCCTGCATGGGTGGAGAGGTAGCAGATGACACCATTACTGCCTGCAACCTCCTTTGGGGCTGTAGTTGTTGCTGAGTTAACTTCCTTGCGTCATTTCTATCCTGATCCCTGACTTTCTGCTCCTGAGCCCTTTGCTTCTCCACACTATGTGTTACATGTGCACAGAACAAAGGATAAGTCATGTCCATTAACCCCACCACGTCTTCCAGTCTATTCTTAACCACCTCTGGAAGCCCTCTCATCACACTTTCTCTAAACATCGTTCTCTGCAACGGGTCAATTTCTGGGTTGTGTCCTAGCTCACCTCTCCACTCCTTCAGTACTTTGTTCACATAGGCGCCAGGCCCTTCCGTCTCCATTATGGGGTTGCCTGCCAGTTTTGCCGGATTAATACGTGATGGATATTGATTCCTGAGTTTGTACCACAACGCCGCTCTATGCGCGTTGAATATGTCTCCATCATGGGCCTGCGTGTCGCATGCCACTCGCATCGATGTATCACCCATGATGTCCCGGCAGGCACCAACTCCTAGCAAACGCGTCAACAGGGATTTGACGTCACCCACTGCTAGCAGAAAAGATGACGTATTTTCCTCAAACTGCGTGATCCACCTGGAGGCTCCTTCTGAAAGGTCCGGTAGTCTTACTATTAAACCATCGATGTCTAGAGGTGACCGTGGCATGTGAAAGATATCGTTCCCCTTTATTAGCAGGGGAAACTGGCCTGTGCTTGTCACACTTCCCACGAATGTAGGGGCGAAAGTCAGGGTTCCTGTAATGTTTCCTTTCTCCTGTCCTGGTTTTGTGTCATTCTCATCTTCCTCCTCATTCAACAGTTTAGTGTGGCCACACGCTCCGTGTTTCCCTGATGTCTGCTGTGCCATATTTTGACGGGCCTCTTCCTCTATCTTCCCCCCGACTCCCTCCCTCTGCCTGCCCAGGTTCTCTACCTCCTCTTCCTCTGCATCATACAACTTCCGACGTACTGTCTCGCCATATGCCGCCAGGACTTTCGGATAGAGATCCTGCGGGGTCAGTTTGGGGGGGGTATCTCGCCTAAGGGAGGTCTCTGATCTAGCGGAGGTTTCTGACCTAGCGGGGGTTTCTGACCTAGCGGGGGTCCCTAATTCCGTCTCCTCATATTCTCCTCTTATTGTCACAGTGCCCACCGGCAATTGCGTGACATAAGGTGGGGATGTTGGTTTCCCTATATCCGTCTCTCTCTGATTTAGCGCTAAAGCTTCCTGCCTGTATGCTCTCCCCTTCTGGGCGTAGAGCTTCATTACCCCCAACTCTTCTGTCCTCTTTTTCAACCTCTTTTTGCTGTTGTCGCCTGGCTTGTGGTTACGAATCATTACATTCATCTCTTCGCATACGTCGAGATCAAAAGTACCTCCGGAAGGCCATTTTGTGTCCCCGGCCTTTGTACGCCTCTGCCACCGGACACCAACCTTGAGAATTAGGTTCTTTATCAACGGGTTCCGGTCTAACAGTATGTCCTCTGCTGTATGCATCGTTGTTTAGTGTGTATATGTGTTTATTGTGTTGTGTGTGTGTGTGTGTGTGGTTGTACTTCAGCTACTACTACTCTACAACTACCACTCCAGGACACAGTTAACCTAGATCTACTACTCTCTACAACTACCACTCCAGGAACAACAGTTAACCTAGATCTCCTACTCTACAACTACCACTCCAGGAACAACAGTTAACCTAGATCTACTACTCTCTACAACTACCACTCCAGGAACAACAGTTAACCTAGATCTCCTACTCTACAACGCTACTACAACTCGGTGTGTGTGTGTCTGTGTGTGACTGTGTGTGTGTGTGTGTGTGTGTGTGTGTGTATGTCGGTGTGTGTGTCTGTGTGTGTGTGTGTATGTGTGTATGTCGGTGTGTGTGTGTGTTTGTGTGTGATTGTGTGTGTGTGTGACTGTGTGTGTGTGTGTGTGTGACTGTGTGTGTGTGACTGTGTGTGTGTGCGTCACAACCCGCTGTCTACCGGGACACAGGAATGTGTGTGTGTGTGTGTGTCTGTGTGTGTGTCGGTGTGTGTGTGTGTTTGTGTGTGATTGTGTGTGTGTGTGTGTGTGTGACCGTGTGTGTGTGACTGTGTGTGTGTGCATCACAACCCGCTGTCTACCAGGACACAGGAATGTGTGTGTGTGTGTGTGTGTGTGTCGGTGTGTGTGTCGGTCACAACCCGCTGTCTACCGGGACACAGGAATGTGTGTGTGTGTGTGTGTGTGTCTATGTGTGTGTGTGTGTCTGTGTGTGTGTCGGTGTGTGTGTGTGTTTGTGTGTGTGTGTGTGTGTGTGTGTGTGTGTGTGTGTGTATTGTATGTGTGTGTGTCTGTGTGTGTGTCGGTGTGTGTGTGTGTTTGTGTGTGTGTGTGTGTGTGTGTGTGTGTATTGTATGTGTGATTGTGTGTGTGTGTTTGTGTGTGATTGTGTGTGTGTGTGTGTGTGTGTGTGACCGTGTGTGTGTGACTGTGTGTGTGTGCGTCACAACCCGCTGTCTACCAGGACACAGGAATGTGTGTGTGTGTGTGTCGGTGTGTGTGTCGGTGTGTGTGTGTGTTTGTGTGTGATTGTGTGTTTGTGTGTGTGTGTGTGTGTGTGTGTGTGTGTGTGTATTGTATGTGTGTGTGTCTGTGTGTGTGTCGGTGTGTGTGTGTGTTTGTGTGTGTGTGTGTGTGTGTGTGTGTGTGTATTATGTGTGACTGTGTGTGTGTGCGTGTGTGTGACTGTGTGTGTGTACGTGTGTGTACAGACGTGTGTGTCTGTGTATGTGTGTTTATATGTGTGACTGTGTGTGTGTGCGTGTGTGTGACTGTGTGTGTGTACGTGTGTGACTGTGTGTGTGTGTGCGTGTGTGTGTGTGTGTATTGTATGTGTGACTTTGTGTGTGTGTGTGTGTGTGTGTAGGACAGCTAGCCTCTCTGTAGCAACAACCTCACAAGCCAATAAGAAAACGAACAATAGTGTTTGACACAGAGAATGCTAGCTGTGATAGTGTGTTTTGAATAACAGCAGAGGTACCGGTTTTTGTTTTTGAAAATTTGAGAGTCTTATCTACGGAGGACAGAAGACACAGTTATGTGTGTATGTGGAGAGTGTCGTAAAGAAATCAGGAAAAAGGGAGATGGAGAAAAATTCGACCAGAGGTCGAAAACATGCAATTAAAATTGATTAGTGGCCGCCACTGTTAAAAGAGGAATCGCCCCAGTGTAAACACCTTCATCAATCGTGTTCTTTTTAGCCGTCCATCCAGAAAACCAGTTCACACAACCAGCTCACTTTCTCCTCCCGCAGAAACTCTGACGGATATTTATATAACAAGCCCAACGCTTACCTTTTTTTGTCGACAACCGGCAGAATGTTTACGGGAGATTCCAGGAACTGGCCGTATGAAAAGGCCCGGTGGAGCGATCTACAGGTCAAGGGTCACCAAATGTTGTGGCTGAAGGTTGTTTAACACAGCAGGAGGCGATATTTCCAATTGTAACAAATAGGTAATTTATTTAAGAAAAGAAGTTCTTAACAGCAAGAGCTATGGGTCGAGCAGAGGATCACCACAGCTTGAACAAAAAACACTCTTCCTCAATCCCTTTGCCTGTCCCCTAAATCCCCTCTCAGTCCTGCCCCCCCATGACAGATATGATGACGTATCATATCATGTCAGATCTGACATGACGTACATTAAGATGATACGTAGATTTAACATCGGAGAGAGATAAGAACATTAAGAACATGAAGAGAGATAAACAAGATATGATGTCCACACACGATATGATGTAGAGAGTGAGATGTGTGTGTGTGTGTGTGTGTGTGTGTGTGTGTATGTGTGTGTGTGTCTGTGTGTGCGTGCGTCTGCGTACAGACGTATGTGTATTGTATGTGTGTATTGTGTCACAGGGAATGTGTGTGTGTGTCGGTGTGTATGTCTGTGCGACTGTGTGTGTCTGTGTACGTGTGTGTCCGTGTGTCTGTGTGTGTGTGCTGTGCCTGTGTGAAAGAGAGAAAAGAACAAGATATGAAAGCATACAATGTACGAGATTACCAGCACACAACATGCCGTACTGAAATGTCCATCTGTTCCAAATTGTTTTAAGAACGTCAGCCAGACCGTCTTTCAGCACTGCTAGTTGACCTATATTAAACTAGTCCACCCCATACACATTTTCCCCAACAGTACCTTTATCCCAGTATTCGTCTGACCACACCCCTCGTTAGCTTACCTTCATAAGCAGGTGTGTGGTCACCTGCTCTCCTCCTTCTCACTTTCACCACAAGGAAGTGCCTTCGGTAGATCCCCACTTGACGTGATGTGATGGTAGGAGAAGAGTTGGAAAACAAGAGATACGTTGACATCATATCTTTATTTTCTTTCTCACTATTTTCGAGAAAATACGGCGATATTGTCTTCATCACTGGAGTGTCTGGAAGATGGTGATCATTCTAAAAACCTCCACCGGTTTTCGTATTGGGAGCACGCCGCTACATGCCTCCCAACTACAGTCTTCCTTGCTGCGGCTGGTTGGGGTGAAACCCTCCAGCGATACAGCTGGACTGTAGGACGCGCCGCTGTTGTGAGAAGCGGTGGGTTCCAGGTTGGTGAGTAATGTTGCTTGCGAGCGCCGCTTGTCTGTTAGTGCTATGGGGGTTAGCTGACAATGTTTACGAAAACCGGCCCCAGATTAGGGTCCTTTGTTCAGCCTCTTAGGCAACGGCGGAGGACCTTGGTCTGAAGCCCATTATAGTTAACTAGTGGGCCACGACCAGTAACACTGGTGATCCCTGTGTTTCTGGACGAGTGGATGTTTCTCTGTCACCGTGTAGGCCCCGTCTTTCATATACAAATGAGAGTATACCCTCACGAGGAAATATGGGCATAGATGTTCGTTATCGGAAGATCTGTGTTCAAGTCAGCTACAGCTATGGGACTTGTGCTGGCTCCGTCGGATGTTGGTAAAATCACCGTTGTAAAACTGTGTTAACATCTCGTTTCTCTTCTCTCTTAAAAGGTGAGGAGGGTTTCAGAACGGCGGCCTGTCTGAGTGTGACTTGTTGTATCGTTGTGTACGAGTTCAGGTGATAGCTGCTTAGCTTGCGTGCTAGTTGTGGCCTACTGTGTAGCCAGTCAGCTGTTAGCTGCGGCGCTAGCTCGCTGTGTTTACCAAGCCTGTTGTGTTACTAGGCTAGGTAACGTTAGCTTGCTGCTATCAGCCGAGAGCGGCCGTTAGCTTAATGCTACACTGTTGAACGTGCTGTGACTATAACATGTTTTAAACACTCTTGACTACGACGTCATCTTTGACAGAGGATGTTTGTCGAACCTGCCCTGAGCCAGGCCGGCGAGGACTGCGTCAACAAGGAGCACCGTAGCGGCGGGTTGGAGCAGCAAGCTGCCCGTGTCGTCAAACACAGGAGGCTCTGTTACTTTGGTGCCATGTTAGAGACTGCAATTCGCTTGATCTGCGCTCCCGGTAGGCAAGGTCCTGACCAGACCTTGAACACTTCTTCTTGCTTTCCCTTCTAAATGTTTTGTAAATAACGATGTTTTCCAAAACGAGTGTTGCTGCACTACATTTAGGATACGACGCGAGTTATGTGTGAATTGTCTTGTCACTGGTCTCCATGCAAATCGGGTTATTGTTACAGATGTGAAAATGATCTGGTTTGTTGTGTTGAGACACATTGTGTGTTCATGTACCGTGTACTCACAACTAAGGGGGTTAAACTAACCTATAAAGCTATGCTTAGTGACATATGAGTAAAGAATGATTATTTTCTCAGCCTGTAATGACAATGAACAGTGTGTTCACATATTAACAGGTTTACCTGTTTAACTGGCCGTATTAAGGGTAAAATAGGAGGGTTGTGTTTCCCCCCGGTTCCCTGGGGACTTCTTCATCCTCCTCTCAGACATGTTGTTACACTATATTGTGTCACTGTGTGGTAGGGATACGATGTAACCCTTAGCTTAGTTGCTGGGGTTGTGCTAACCGCTTGAGAAACTTTATTTTCCTAAAGAAAAGATTGTTTGGTCGCTTTTTCGTGTGTGCTTAGCAAGGCCTGTGGCCGATACTAATCGAGAATTGTGTATTCTCTCATTATGAAAAACGGCGTTCCTCTGTAGAGTGTTTTTGCCATTTTTTGTAGGTGATAATGGGTTGTGTGTGTCGTGTGACCTACAACTGGGTTGGGCTGGCCACAGAAGCACATGTGTAAGTCTGATACCGGGGCTCTTGAGAGGGCCCTCTCTATTCTGTGTTTTTTCCTTAGTAAAAATCAGATAGCAGGTTGGCACATGCGCTGAGTGAAGCTGTTAGACGCTTCATGGAGCTTTTTTGTCATTACATCGTATCATGGGTGTGGGGCCGTAAAGGGGTGAACTGGTAACCTTTTCTCCCCCTTTTTTCTGTTGGTCAGGGGTAAACCCACCTGTCCTTCAAGGTTCCTGTCACGTTGCGGTTCGGCACGTTACAGGGTGAGGGGGGGGGGGAGGGAGTTTCCTGGTCCCACGCCCTGGAATATTGGGCGTGTGCACCGCAGAAATTCCCCCGCCATAGAGTACGTCACTGTGCGCGTCTCTGTTGGTAGGACTTCCGTGTGCTGTTCAGGTCCATATGATGGATCTGTTTCGGGGGGTGGTCAGGGCTCCTCCTCACGAAGCTCCTATTCGGGCCTTCTGTGAGTTGGGACTCTCCTTCCATGTGAGGGAGCCTCCTCAGAGTACAGAGCCTCCTCCTCAGATTGTCAAGGTGAGTGGAACCTCAAGAAGGAGTCCTACTCTATTGTGTGTGTATTCGATTCAATTCGATTATTGAGTGTGTATGGGTTCAGTGCCTCCTTCCCGGAGAGCCCTAAAACCAAACTTTTACATGGCTCAAGGTGCAATATATTCTTTTCAATCTGTACAGCTCGCGTGGGAAGTCTCTCTGGGGATTTCCGTCTCCTCCCTATGGGAGGGTGGTGGGATGTAAAAATGTGAATTTTTTTTACCCCCGGCTGTGTAGACTGGGATACATACTGTTGGTGCTTCCTTCTTTTCTATTAAGAAGAGTTGGAGTTAGGAAGCATCACACCCCTCTTGTCGTTCCCCTGGGCGCCTTGGGGATTCAATGACAGGTCTAAATAGCCTGTTCATTGATGTGGTTGTGTCCCGACGCACGTATAGTGCTAGCTCGGGGTGTTCTGTAATCAGGCGAATGACTGGCACGCCTTGGTTGCTTGAGGTTAAAACGGCGTTTTTATAAAGCAACTGGGATGGAGGTTTTTCCTCTTCCGACGACCTGTTTTGGTTGTCGACGGATTCTCGTTCATATCTGGGGGATGATGATGGAATGGATCTGAACATATGTAGAGGGGTCTCACGCCCTGGGGGTGGGCCACCGTGCGCGGTTCGCACCGAACGTCTGGGTGGCGCCTTCTTTTCATGTTTAAGATCAACACGCATATCTGCCCCTTCTCCTGGAGTAGGCATGTCGGCGTGGTTAGGGCACGGGACTGGTTCTGGTCACGCTGGTCCGGATCAGTTAAACCCGTTGTCCGCCGGGGATGCAGATCTGCTGTTCTGGTACCCTGAGGGACTTGGGCTTTTTCAGGGGGAAAATGCCAGGTCGGTCCGGGTGTCACAGGGTTAAGCGCTATGGAGACCCTGGTTGGGTACATTTTGTACTCTGCACTGTCGTAATGGCTTACGGCCATGCCAACCTGTACACGCTCGATCTCGTCAGATCTCGGCCGCTACGCAGGTTGGTCCTGGTTAGTACTTGGTTGGGAGACCGCCTGGGAATACCAAGTACGGTGTGCTTGGGGCTGGTTCTCCATTCTTTTCGCTCCTCTCTCACACATGGCGAAGAGGGGCCTGTTGGGGTGGTCTTTGGCCTCCTCTGGTGACCCTGTGCTTCCCGTATCGCCGGGCCCGGTCCGAAGTAATGTTTCGTCGACCCGTAGGCCTGGGTTAACCCTTTTTTGAAAACTGAAACACTTGTACTGCGGTATAGCCGGTGTATACCCGCAGGTGTGTTTTGGAGTTTTTTCTTGAGGGGTTATAGGAACAACCACCGCATTGGGTAACACCAAGGTGGTTGATTCCCTGGTGTGTTGGAGCAGTGTCAACTCCCGGGTTACCCGGTTGAGGGTGCCCCTGCATGTTCATGACGTCTGCCAATCGTGTCAGCCTTCTCTGCCTCAACCCCTCTGGGTGTTTTTTTTTTAAATGGAGGCTTGGTCATGCAACAACGCCAGCATACGCCCCTTCCGCCGGGGCGGCTGTTTTCAGCTGACTCCTTTGGCGCCTGTCTCGTCCGCAGTGCTCCAGGCTCAGGTTACAGCCTGTTGCCTGGTTTTTCCCCGGTGCGCTGCCTGCTTCCGTTGGTTAACCTTTTTTGTGTGCTTACGGCCATGCTGACTGCCTGTTCTGCAGGGTCAGTGTGCCAGGCGGTGTACTATTGGGGGGACAGGGCCCGCTCGGCTGAGGGGCCTTTGTCCGAATACGCTGGCGATGTGGGGGGCGGGGTCACTAAGTGCCCACCTGGTGGGGTCTTGATGCTGGCATCATGGACTTCTCCAGGCCCCCGTTCCAGGGGGTCCAGTCCCTTTGGTGGGTCTGGGCCTTCCTTCGCGCTCCGCTGCTACGGCCTTGCCACGGGGTTGGGTTTGCCCTTGACCCCGTGATTCTGGGGGCAGTAACGAGGTTGTTCCCTCCGTTCGTTCCCGGGTGGCATGCGGGTTGTGCGTGTGTGTAGCCGTGGGGTCAGGCCACGGTCTGCTCACCCTGTGCGTCGGGTCCGTCGCCCTCCCGGGAAACCTCCAATAGGGGGGGTGCCCTCCATTAGGGGGGGTCGGGGGGGCTCGGCCCTCCCTGTTCTGATGGTTGTGGGGGGCCTTCAGTGGGGTGTATTTGTCGGCCGGTGGCTCCCGCTCGGCCTCCCTTGTGCATGAGTGACGCCGAGCAGAGCCACTATGAATACAGAACGATAGGTTATGACTATAACCAAGTTCTGTTAATAGTGGTGACGCTCGGCGTCCGACGCCGCTGCAGCCCTTGATCTCACCTTGTGGTGAAAGCTTGGGAAGGAGGAGAGCAGGTGACCACATACCTGCTTATGAAGGTAAGCTAACAAGGGGTGTGGTCAGACGAATACTGGGATAAAGGTACATTGTGGAATTTTATTCAGTGCGTGTGCACATATGCGAGGATAGTGCATGAGTGACGCCGAGCGTCACCACTATTAACAGAACTTGGTTATAGTCATAACCTATCGTTATATTTCAGCAGTAATTCAACAATAGTTCATCAAGTTCGGTTTAAAGGGCTGTTCAAACATCTACTCAACATATGTGTTCAGTTTGATATGAGTATAATATATACGTTTTGTCACACACTCAGGAGCGGTGGGGAAGCGTGTCTTACATCCTCCTCCTCTCGTCGCGTTCCGGCAATTATACTTTTGAGTCATCTACATTAACTTACTTTAGGATAATAATAAAACCATATTAATAAAAAGATAATAATAGTGTTCTCTGTGCCCCCCCCCCCCCCCCCCCCCCTTCCCAGTGCTGGGCCCTTGGAATCATCCTAACCTTCCCCCCCCCCCAGCTACTCCCCTGGTCCCAGCACCAAACCAACTATGTGACTATATGCCAAGAAATGGTAGCTATTTGAAAATAATGTATGACTGAAGTGATGGAGACCATGTTTTTTTTTTTTTTTTTTTTTACTTTATTTTTTAGCGTTTATCGCTTTTTTTTTTTTTCAAGCATGACCGACAGATACAGGGTGAAACGGGATATAGAGCAGGGGAAGACATTCTGGCAAATGACGGCGGGTCCGGGAATCGAACTCGGAGTCCACCAGATCCGTGACGCAGCACGGTTTTCCCCGACGCAGAAATAGCGCCGAGATATGCGGTGAGCTACTGGAGCTCCCCTCCAGATGGAGACCATGTTTGAAGGCAAACAAACGCAAATCCCCCTTCAGATCGCACAGCAACCAGAATAACTGAAATACTGGCTGGTGATTTGATTAAACAGCTTTGTGATAGAATAAAAAAAATGCACAGTGCATTTCCATAGCTGTGGATGAGTCCACTGACACCACTGAGAAGCCTGAAGAACCGTTCATGTTCTGAAGAACTGTTCATGTTCTGAAATGTTATTGCTAAAGATTGAGAAGATTGGATCAGTTGTACTTTTTTTTGAATACTTGAAACCCTTTTTTTGTGGAATATTTGATGCAGCCCAGCCTCACCCAGACTCTACCTCCAGCGGCCCCCAGGTAAATTGAGTTTGAGACCCCTGGTCTAAGGGCTAGATCCACAAAGAAGGGATTGCACAGTGCTAATTGCACCCTTACTTACAATTCATTATGAATTGAAAATGTGGGACCCTGATGTAAACAAGACGAAAGTCTTTCTCTGGTCTGCATCCCCTTAACAATTGTGTGTATTGAGCCGTACTGTATTGTACCCATTCTTCAATCTGTTAATAAAACTTTCATTCAATCAATCACCATGCAGGGGTTTGGCCATTTACCGGGGCCAGTTTCTAATTGCAGCCACTCATAGGTGCTCTTTTGCCTCTTTTCCATTGCATAGTACCTACTCGACTCTACTCTACGCTACTCACTTTAGGTACCTGGTACTTCGATCGTTTTCCACTGCAGCAGTGGAGGTTATTCCATGACAACACGTGAAACACAAATTCACTCATAATTCATAATTATTATTAATTTATATATATATATATATATTTTTTTTATTATTATTATAATTTTTTTTTATTATAAATGTTTTCCTCTGTAAAAAAATGCCAGTGCATTTTTTTTCTTCAAAAATGGCCAAAAGTGACAGCTCTGAGCTCTCTGATCAGGCCTGCAGTCAGTAATGGCTAGCTGTCAATCAGTCAAGTGCAACTTTCCCTGCACGGGTTGATATTTTTATTCTATTATCAAAATAGGCTATTTGAGTAATCTAAGCCCTGCCCGTGCAACTTTGCGCACGCTACTCACGAACGCGGGTTGAATGAGGAGGTGGGGTCTGCATCCTCACGAACAATCTCTGGGTTAATCCCAAGGAAGTACATGTCCTCTCAAGTTCATGCTCCCCAGATATGGAACATCTCTCAATCCTGTGCCGTCCGTTCCACCTCCCCCGTGAGTTTACCGCGGTCATCATGTCCGTCGTATATATCCCCCCACAGGCAAATACTGGCAAAGCGCTGGTGGAATTACACGATCACCTCAACAGACAACAGATCAAGCATCCGGATGCAGCGATGATAGTGGCTGGTGATTTCAACCAGGCGAATCTGAAGAAAGTGATACCGTCCTTTTTTCAGCACATCGCCTGCTCCACGAGGGGGAGGAACACACTCGACCATTGTTACACCCCGTTCAGAGCCGGCTACAAAGCTGTAGCGGCTCCGCCATTGATGGGTGCTGCAAGCGCGAGCGATCACGACTCCATTTTATTATTCCCTGCATACAAACAAAGATCACGTGACGCCGTCGTGTCACGTGAGACAAAAAAGTGGTCTGACGAATCAGAGGCCACGCTCCAGGATGCGCTCGCAGACACGGACTGGGATATGTTTCAAGGCAGCGCCAGTGACGTCAGCGAGTACGCTGATACCGTTGTGAGCTACATATCAACACTCGCTGATAGTATTGTGCCCACAAAAATGGTGCGGGTTTTCCCAAACCAGAAACCGTGGGTGGACAGCACTATTAGAGCAGCCCTGAACTCTCGCACCACGGCTTATAACCGGGGCAGAGAGTCAGGAAACATGGAAGAGTACAAGGCTTCAGTCTACACTCTGCGCAAGGCTGTTAAACTTGCTAAGAGGACATATGCTGATAAACTGGAGACACAAATGGCACAAAACGACACAAGAGGCTTGTGGCGGGGACTGAAGACAATAACTGACTACAAAGTCAGCGCCCCCTCAATGGACAAACTCTCTCGCGGACAAACTCAACTCCTTCTACGCTCGGTTTGGTGTAGACAGTGGCGCTGCTGGCTCGCCGGCTAGTGACGTCACTGGCGCGCCGGCTGTTGTGGAGGGGGGGGGGGCAACCGCGGGGGGGCGGGGACGCTCTCTCGTTGTCGGAACACAGTGTGAGAAGAATGTTTATGCAGGTGAACACCAGGAAGGCTGCTGGCCCAGATGGTATAACAGGACGCATACTTAAGTCCTGTGCCAACCAGCTTGCCCCGGTGTTCACCGCCATATTTAATCAATCCCTGGCGGAGTCAGTGGTCCCTGCCTGCTTCAAGATGTCTACCATCATCCCTGTACCGAAGAAACCCTCCCCAACATGTCCAAATGACTACAGACCGGTGGCACTCACCTCTGTGGTCATGAAATGTTTCGAGAGGCTGGTCAGGGACCACATTTGTGCCTCCCTCCCCAGTGATATGGACCCTATGCAATTTGCATACAGGACAAACAGGTCCACTGACGACGCGGTCTCCCAGGTACTGCACAGCACTCTCTCCCACCTTGACCGTCAGAAGGGGGGCTATGTGAGACTGTTGTTCATTGACTACAGCTCAGCGTTCAACACCATAGTCCCCACCAGACTGGTGGACAAGCTGATCGAGCTGGGTCTGAGCTCCGCTCTGAGCGCCTGGGTACTGGACTTTCTGAGTGAAACACCCCAGGCGGTCAGGGTGGGGGGTCAGACCTCCAACACCATCACCCTGAGCATCGGGTCCCCCCAGGGCTGTGTTCTAAGCCCCCTGCTGTACTCACTCTACACACACGATTGTGTGGCCAAGTTCAGCTCCAACTCCATAGTGAAGTTCGCAGACGACACGGTGGTGGTGGGGCTGATCTCGGACAACGACGAGAAGGCCTACCGGGAGGAGGTTGAGGTACTGGAACGCTGGTGCCAGGACAACAGCCTGCTCCTGAACATTGGTAAAACCAAGGAGCTGATCGTGGATTATAGGAGAGGACAGCAGGAGACACACACACCACTGATGATTAATGGGGCTACCGTGGACAGGGTGAGCAGCTTTAAGTACCTGGGGGTCCACATCTCAGAGGATCTGACATGGTCAACACACATAGACACAGTAGTAAAGAAATCGAAGCAGCGCCTCTACCACCTGAGACAGTTAAGGAAGTTCAGAGTATCGGGGAAGATACTCCAGTCCTTCTACTCAGGAGCTGTAGAGAGCATCTTGACCGGAAACATCACTGCCTGGTATGGAAACAGCACGGCACAGGACAAGAAGGCCCTACAGAGAGTGGTGCGCTCAGCCGAGCGTACCACGGGTATTGCGCTACCTCCCCTGCAGGCTCTATACAACAAGAGGTGCAAATCCAGAGCCTGCAGGATAATGAAAGACCCCCACCACCCCAATAACAGCCTGTTCCAGCTGCTGAGGTCAGGCAGACGCCTGCGAACCCCAGCTACTAGGACGGAGAGGCTTAGGCTCAGCTTCTTCCCCCAGGCCATCAGAGCCTTGAACAATGAACATTGAGTGCCACAGAACACTGAACTATCCACACACAAGCACACATGAGCACACACACGACACGCACGCTGTGCACGCTCACACACTAGCAGCCACTTTAACACTTTAACAAGAGCGGGCACACACTCATGCCGCACACACGCACACTTATGGCCAAGAGGAAAGGCCACTTTAAATTAGTATAACAACAGGAACAGTGTATTGCACTACTAAAGCTACCTAGCATGTCCTATATGCTCTGTAAATAACTATGTACAGATACCGAGATGTCACACCATGTTACCTGTTACCTGTTTATTGCACAATGTTGTTTTTTTATTGGATTCTATTATATGTTGTACCACTGTATTGCACATCGTCGCGGGCAAGACCACCCGCATTTCATTGTATACTTGTATGCCGTGACAAATAAAACTCTTGACTTGACTTGAATGATTGACAGCCCTCGATGGTCTGAGACTCAATCAGAGAGGAGCTGCGCGACATGGCATAGACCACTGCACTTCCGCGTTACATGGAGCTCGTGAGGAGGGGGTCGGGGGGACGAGAGCGCGAGGGAATCAAATGAATGCGCTGCCTTCCCCCCTGAACCTCCCATGAGCTCAAAATACCGGAAGTGGTGCATGGTCAATTGTTTACACTTTCCATGGGATAAAAGAACGTGTCTCGACTCGAGTCGGACTTGTCACGATGGAGAAGCTGCAATATTCAATGGAAGATGAGATCGGTCACTGCTTCGGCTGTTGTGTGGTGAGTGCATTTAAAATATATATATATACTGTTAGGGTTAGTAACCGACCTCAAGCGCAACGGCACAGAGAGTTGTTTCAGAGTTAGGAAAAGCAAGGGCGTATTTATTCTCAGAGTCACAATATTGAATTAGGTTGAGCAACAGAACAAACGGGGAATCTGGCATGTGAAGATTGTTGCGGCTCTGCAGATTCTGCCAGTAGGTGGTGGTGAGGAATTAGCTTGTGACGTCTGAAGCCGCTCTGCAGATCCTCCCAGTTTTCACTCCAGGTGGAAATGGAGAGAGAGAGAGAAATCCCAGTTAGCCCAGCGCACAACAGAAACAGGGAGGTGACTGATCCAAATAAATATCCAAGTGACTTGATCTTCGGTGTGATACACACAGTTAGCAGAGTCCAGAGAAAAAAACAATACGTTAATCCAAAGTGTAAATCCAACACAAAAAATAGGTGAGAACAGTATAACAAAAACGGGATCTCTTCGGTGTTTCACAAACACACAAAAAACTGGTGATCCAAAAAGAACTGTTTCCAAAAACTCACCAGAGCGCAACGCGTAAAGCGGGCAGATAAACGAGGTGCAGCTTCGTACGGGGAATCAGGTTCTCCACAGGGGTTACTTCACGAAAGTCCTGTGGAGCAACAGACAGGGAACAGCGACGGGAAAGACAGGCAAATGCCGGAGAATATTCAAAACGATCCAACATCGATATTAGGGGGATCAGGGTATATAAAGCCACAGGGCGCTGATGACAAGCTGTGACAGCTGCGGGATGAAATTGATCATTGCTCCAGAAGCGTGTGGTGGGGAGAGCACCAATCAACACGGCACCTTACCGGAAAGAAGCGTGTGGCGGGGAATGCAATTAATCAACAAAATACCTTAAAGGAACGGAGCGTGTGGGTGGGGAGCCGACCAAACCTCACATATGTGACCCGCCGTGACCAAACCCGATTTGATCCGCAAAGGGGGAGGTGCTCTGAAATGAAGAAAATGTCTTGCTGTTTAGAAAATCCTAAAAATCGAAATCTTGATTTTTTTTACATATTTGAATTGTCATTAATGTGTTCCCTTATTTGCCCTTAGTTGCAAACTTAAATACAACTTGTAAATGAGGTAATTATTGTTATAATAGTTCCACAAATGTTCTTCCAAGTGAGGAGAAAAAACTACACGCGCGGGCTGTGGGCCTGTCCACAGGGGCCAAGTACTGTACTTAATAGGTGTTAACACACAGACGTCATTAGCTTTAGAATAACACACTATTAATACACTATCTTAATGTTATAAGTTCAGATGATTTATAAGCAACGTAACGCAGTGTCTAAAAAAAAGATTAAAAAAAAAGAGGCCTTGACGGCCTTTATAAAACGTGTGTTTTAACTTAATTAAAAACCATTAAAACACAGTTCGAATTTTATGAGCGAACGAATTTCGGTAGGGTGCATTTTTTCCAACCTAATGGCTAAAAGTAAATTAATTTAATACGGAAACGGAGTGATAAAAAATGGCTTTTTCATCGGCTTTTTCATTATTGTGGGGGCCCTGATGTAAACTGCGCTGGGGCGCGATGAGGGCGCGTTAACCCTTTCACTGCCACACTACAGAAGCGCTTAGTAATGCTTCGCCTCAACTCCGTTTCTGGTAGAACTAGTGAGCGAATCTTTAATATTTTTTTTGATTCATATTCAGAGGTAATTCGTCGAGATATTTATAATTGGTATTTATCAAAAATAAATATTAGAAATATGGTAAAAAAAAACTTTTTATCCGTCACTACCACACTACAGAAGGTTACCCTTTCACTGTCACACTACAGAAGCGCTTAGTAATGCTTCGCCTCAACTCCGTTTCTGGTAGAACTAGTGAGCGAATCTTTAATATTTTTTTTGATTCATATTCAGAGGTAATTCGTCGAGATATTTATAATTGGTATTTATCAAAAATAAATATTAGAAATATGGTAAAAAAAACTATTTATCAGTTTTTTTATCCGTCACTACCACACTACAGAAGGTTAACCTTTCACTACCACACTACAGAAGGTTAACCTAGTTGTTGTGTCTTTCACTACCACACTACATGTATTTACATCTAAATGCTTATTGGTCAGGCGGTGACGTCATTAAGTTGATGCCATTGATCGGTGAGTATTAAACAGAGAGCAGGGCAGTGCATGTTTGCCAGTCACCATGGAACCCAGTCAACCCACAGCGAGGGCACTTGCCGAGGCATTAAACCGGTTTGCTCACTTCGGAGCACACTGTGTTGAAGATGAACGCGCTTTAGGAACATTCATCACGGATTTCTTTCCGCAGAAGAAAAATCCAAAAAGAAACTCAGATTCTGGTTCAGAAGAAGAAGACAATTGTGATGAGTTAGAGGCAGATGATGGTGATGGTGACAACACTAACGGATTTGAAGACGAGGCAGAGCCAGAAAATGATGGTGATGGTGGTGATGGTGACAACACTAACGGATTTGAAGACGAGGCAGAGCCAGAATCTGATGATGGTGACAACACACCTAACGGATTTGGAGACAAGGTAGAACACGTAATGTGCGTTGTGGAAGTTGAATCTGACGAGAACCACGAACGCCAAATGGAAAGACTTTTGCGATTTACTTGTAAATGCGTCCAGGTTGATAAAGAAAATGACATTCTTAATCGGCGGTCATGTATCACAAAATTGGACCGTGATGAAGTTTACACAAGGCGTTTTGAGATAGCGGCTCTCGAAGAGGATCATAAAGACTTGATTATTATGGCGCAGCTCCAGGCTTTTGGTCGAAAGTCAGAATGGACTATCGGAAATAAATCGATTTCCAAAAAAAGACAACGTGCTTACACAAACTATTTCTTCGGGGCGATACAAATCTGCCGTGAAGCTTTCCTCTTCATCCACGGGTAAGTTATTATTATTGTCTATTTAAAACTAATATAGTACATCATGCCTATTTTTTTTTAAATGATAATAAAATCTTGAAACTTGATTAGTCTTGTTTATTATCAGGGTCCCCCATTTTATTAAAACTAATTATAGTACATTATAGTAGAGTATAGTAGCATAGTATAGTATAAAGTATAGCAGATAGTATAGACCAAAGACACTATTTGTGTCTTTTGATTTGTGCCACAATTACAATAACTATCTCTCTCTGTCTCCACAATCATGTAGACTGGGTGTGGTACAGACAGGTACCGGTACTTGTGATGATGATGATGATTGATGATGATGATCTAACTATCTCTCTCTGTCTCCACAATCATGTAGACTGGGTGTGGTACAGACAGGTACCGGTACTTGTGATGATGATGATTGATGATGATGATGATCTAACTTCTCTGTCTCTGTCTCCACAATCATGTAGACTGGGTGTGGTACAGACAGGTACCGGTACTTGTGATGATGATGATCTAACTATCTCTCTCTCTGTCTCCCCCCCCCCCCCTCTTCTCTCCCAAGAATAGGTAAGGATCGCTTGATTGCAATAAGCAAACACATGTCAGAAAATGGCATGTGTCTTCGCACAAAGAAGCGATCGCCACGCAACAACAAGCATTGCATAAAATATGAAGATATCGAAAAAGTAGTTCAATTTGTGTTGAATTATGCAGAAGATCATGCTGTTCACCTCCCTGGACGCCAGGCACACCAAAAGAACTTTACCGGTCAGCTGTTACCATCTTGCGTCACGAAGGCATCTGTGTGGCGTTTATATACCAAGGCAATGCCAGTTGGTAGGTGTAAGCAAATCTTTGTCAAAGAAATAGGTCAAATAGGTCTTTGTCAAATAAAAACAAAGCTTGAAAATGAATGACATTGTGCTAACATGTGTTCTTATTAATCTTTCAGACCAGCGAGCAGTGGGCCTGTCCACATTTAAGTCCCTCTGGAGGCAATTACTGAGTCATATCACAGCAATCAAACCAATGTCTGATCTTTGCTGGGTGTGTCAGAAGAACAATTATCTGGTTAGTGAACATCACAGTGTTATGAACTTTGAACTGCAACTTCTGTATGAAAAGTGTTATACAAATACAGTTTATTATTATTAATATTAATCATCATTTACTTAACTTTTTTTTTTCAGATTTTCAAAAGTGCCAATCTGCCAGAGGCTGAGAAGTCTGCAAAGCTGAAGCAGCAGGAACAACATCTGGCGCATGTAACCTCCGAGCGGGCTGCCTACAAGGGCATGCTTAAAGCCGCCAAGGAGATCGGTGATGGTCTTTCTCTGGGTGGTCATGTGCCACCGGCAAGCAAGCCCTTGACAATGCATTACAGTTTCGACTACGCTCAAAAGGTGACTACATACCAAGCCCTCTTTCACAACATCATGTTATAATTGTTATAACTACTGCATTGCTCCCTTTTTTTTCTTTCTAAAATCCTTATTAATTTATTGCAGGTGCACTACCCATCAGACCCCCTTCAACCAGGGCCCATGTACTTCTTGGCTCCACGCAAGTGCAGCATATTCGGTGTTTGCTGTGAGGCGATTCCACGGCAAGTCAACTATTTGGTGGATGAGGGGATGGAGTCCAGCAAAGGTAGCAACGCCGTCATAAGCTACCTGCACCACTTCTTCAAAGACCATGGTCTTGGGGAGACAGATGTTGACCTTCACTGTGACAACTGCAGTGGCCAAAACAAGAACAAGTACATGTTGTGGTACTTAGCGTGGCGAGCGCTACATGGTCTTCACCATCGTGTCAATCTCCACCTGCTGATTGTAGGCCACACAAAGTTTTCCCCGGACTGTTTCTTTGGGCTTCTCAAGCAGCGTTTCAGAAAGACCAAGGTGAACACTCTTGATGAGATTGCAGCAGTCGTAAGGGACAGCTCAGTGGCTGGAATCAACATACCACAGCTAGTGGGAAAGGAAGATGGCACTGTAATCGTGCAGTCCTACAACTGGCAGGAACATCTGGGGCCTTACTTCAAGCCACTGCCACAGATCAAGCAGTACCAGCACTTTAGGTGGGTGTGGTCACTGTGTGTTGTGTATTTACTGTAATTAATTATTCACACTTTAGTGCAAAGAATGTCATTGGCAAATGATACAAATGCATTGATATTGTTATGTGCCCTGTACTAACGTTTCACTTTATTATTGCAGCTTTGATTCCAAGGAACCTGGTGTGGTTGTGGCAAAGATGTCTATTGATGGCGCTGAAACCAGATTCCAGCTGCTCCGTGACGTCCGTGTCCTGCCGCCTATAGATGGACTTCCTGTGCTGCCACCACCGGGACTGGACTCTGCAAGACAACACTATCTGTTCCACAAGATCAGAGAGTTCTGTGATGAGGAAGCCCAGGACGTAACATGCCCGGCACCACCAGCCAAAATATCCAGCGGCGGTTCAAAAAGACCACGGTGATCATCTGGAGAGGCCATCAGAACATTGAACATTGACTTTAGCATGTCTATTTTTATCTCGTGTTATTTTAAATGCTAATAAAATCTTGAAACTTGATTTTGTCTCTTGTTTATTATCAGGGTCCCTTTCACTACCACACTACAGAAGGTTAACCCTTTCACTACCACACTACAGAAGGTTAACCTTTCACTACCACACTACAGAAGGTTAACCTTTCACTACCACACTACAGAAGGTTAACCTTTCACTACCACACTACAGAAGGTTAACCTTTCACTACCACACTACAGAAGGTTAACCCTTTCACTACCACACTACAGAAGGTTAACCTTTCACTACCAGACTACAGAAGGTTAACCTAGTTGTTGTGTCTTTCACTACCACACTACATGTATTTACATCTAAATGCTTCTGGAGAGGCCATCAGAACATTGAACATTGACTTTAGCATGTCTATTTTTATCTCGTGTTATTTTAAATGCTAATAAAATCTTGAAACTTGATTAAGTTTCTTGTTTATTATCAGGGTCCCTTTCACTACCACTACCAGTCACCAGACTCATTTTAATAACAAAGAGCCTCAGACTGGAAAGCTGCCAGGTGTTAATTGCCCTAGAGAGAGGGGGGCCATGGATTACAATGACTTCTGGGTAGTGTTGTAGTTGTTTCACTATTGTCACTGAATAGCCTGCTTGTCTCTTGAAGGCTATTATCTCTGAATAGAATCATAGGAAGTGATGGCTTATTTTGAAGGTATGAATCTGTACTTTCATAATATGTAAAAAAAAAAAAAATGAAGATCCCTCAACATGACCCTGAAGTCCATACCTGGTCACATATACATTTTACAGTGATTATGAATTCATTGGCCCGCTGTGGCCATGCGTGTGTAATACACCAACACGGTTCCCGCGGGCACCAGGTAGCCCCCAAGGACCACATGAGTCGCCGCAAGCCTTGCTTGCGTTTCTAATAAAATATTAATATCGCCGCGGGGAGGGGGGGGGGCATAATCCCATGGGACAATGGGATTGACCGATATGTTTACCAATATTCCAATGTACAGTTTTGCTGTACCATTGACTCAGAATGGTCTGTTTTATTGAAATCGTCACAGCAGTATAGTTTGTTTATACTTCAGAAGTATGATATTTAAACATGGTCCCCAAAATTAATGTAAGCGAATGAGGAGCCTGACACCTGGGAGGAATGGGGGTGTTGCAGTGTTGGGGATGTTTTAAAAAATATAATTTAATATATAATATAATAATTTTGTGCTTCACCAAGAAATTTCGTCAGCAGCCGCCACTGGTGGAAAAGGTCTGAAGAAGCCTGTTGCTGGGTATATCGTCAAGAAGAAGTTACCTATTTCCATGGTTGACTCGCCCTCATCGTAGAGAAAATACCCACAAAGAACAATGTCAAGCTGCCAACAGAGAAAGACTTCTGCTGGCTACCTCGAGAGAGAATATGTAGTGATGGTTAATTTGAAGGTCACACTCTGGACAGCTAACAGCAGAAGTTAAATAGGTTGTACATTACTTTTCCATAGGGGGGGGGGCTAAGTGAAAGTAACTAGTTATGTAACTAATTACTTTGATACAATGTAATCAGTGAAGTGATTTTGATTACTTTTGAAAGGAAAGTAATAAGTAACTACTGTAATTACACCTCCTGAGTAACTTGCCCAACACTGCTGATAACACAGCTAAGCACCCCGTATGTTAGTAGCTGTCAGTCTGTGAAACTGGAGTAAGCAGCAGGCAGCCTAGAGTTCCAGTGTAAGAGACACTCCGCCACGCTGGACCAGCGCCCTAGTGCTGCTCGGTGGAGTGAGGGCTCCTCTGGGAAGGCAGAGGGAGTTTCTCATTAGTCGTACTAATTAGACTTCCACAATATTTAGTTTCAATTACCAGTATCCACAAGATGAATTCAAGAAGAGACTAAGAAAAGCTGTAATGCAGAAAGAGATTGATTTAGGTTCAATCTAATCTGTGTCTGATTGGGTTATGTATTAATTTGGAATGTCTTTGTCTAATGGTTATGAGGAATATTATATCGCTGCTGGCGGGACAATACCTCCTAACTCCATATATATATATTTTTTTTTTATTAACTCAGTAGATCATTTGATTTGATTTGAAATCTTTATTTCGAACATGCAATGAATACAAATGTCAAGTTAGACCTCGCTCTCAAGATTCGACACTGGGTGCTGAAATCCCATTAAGTATTATATAAAAAAGAAGCAGTGAAGCTAGACCAGCACTCTCAGGTTCAAGAATTTAATGACAGCCTGAAACAAACATGTTTCGGAATTATATATTCCTTCGTCAGTGTTATAGCTTGCAATGCACATGCAGTCAAGATGATGGTTATATACACAGGTGGTTAATGACTTGGCAGGAAATGACATCACGGCGCAGGTGTGCCTGAGTCTATTGGTCCTCAATGACAAAAGGAAAGACCTGTCTCTGTTAGTAAATACAAATTATACAAATATACAACATATATAAAAAACAAAAGCAAAAGCAAAATTACATTACATTACCAAGAAACTTGCTATGTAACATGCCCGTAGTTTATAGGGCTAATTGAGCCCCTTTACTTATTTACAACCACTTGGATTAAACCATAATCTTATAGGTAAAAGGTACTTAAAGGAAACAGGTTAACACGTTCTCTTCATTCATTCCTCTAGGTTCTATGCAATTAAACAGGTGAATATTAGGGATGTCCGATATTATCGGCCGACCGATATTATCGGCCGATATCGGCAGTAAAATGTGATATCGGAAAATATCGGTATCAAAAAAAAATAAAAATAAAAAATATATATATATATTTTTTTTTTACATTTATTTAACCTTTATTTACCCAGGCAAGCAAGTAAGAACCAATTCTTATTTTATTTATTGTCAAAAGTATGCATGTTGGTTTAATTCAACAACAAGAGATATGTAATGTTAATTTGTACTTTTTTAATTATCATATTTTGCACAGATAATGCTTAAATTTAGAAAGCCTTTTGAATGCATCCAGTGAAATTATTAATTACCTGAAATTATTCAGTTTTTTTGGGGGGAAACCCTGCATATATCGGTATCGGTTGATATCGGTATCGGTATCGGTATCGAAATTAAGAGTTGGACAATATCGGAATATCGGTATCGGTAAAAAAGCCAATATCGAGCATCCCTAGTGAATATAATAACATTCCCGTTGCAATAATAACTTGTGTCTGTCTCCCCCTCTCGCGGGCCTGTGGACTCAAGTCCCATATATCTGAGATCGTTAACGGTATGTTTACACCTGGAAAAATGTCTAGCTACTGACGACTTTATATCTGAATTTCTCACTGAACACTTATGTTCACTGATTCTTGTTTTAAAGGGTCTGGTTGTCTTCCCCACATAAGAAAAATCACACGGGCATTTTAACAGATACACAAGATTGGATGAATTACACGTGATACGCCCTTTAACAGGTATTTTTTTGTTCGTTTTCGGGTGCGTGTAAAATTTCTCTTTGATCATGCCACACAGGCTTGACAAGGAACATTTCCATCAGGGATATTCGACAAAAAATGTGTAGGTTTCCTTACGGGCAAGTCGGTTTTAACTAATAGGTTCGATAAATTCGCTTGTCTTTTATAAAAGTAATTAGGCGAATGTTGAAACGCTATTATTGGATCCGACTGTAGAATATGCCAATATTTATTGACGATGCTCCTTATGCCTCTCGTAATGGGGCTAAAAGTGGACACAAAGGATACTTTGTCTGTGTTTTCTTTTTTCTTTTTGGGGATAAACAACGTGGCCCTATCGATCAGATTGGTTTTATTCAGGGCTTTACGTGTCAAATCGACACTATAGCCTCTCTCATGAAAACTGCTTCTTAGAACTTCTGCTTGTGCAGTAAATCTATCTTCAGTGTCACAAATTCTCCTATAACGGAGTATTTGGCTGAAAGGTAGACTATTCTTCAAGGCAGGAGTGTGGTAACTGGAATAATGTAAGAACGAGTTACGGTCTGTCTCCTTTTTGAAGACCTCTGTATGTAATGAGATACCATCAGGGGCTTTCTTGATCAAAACATCTAGGAAAGGTAAAATATGCATATCAAACTTTAATGTAAACTTTATAGTTTCTCTGCAGGTGTTCAGGTACTCAAGGAAGGCATCAAGATCAGACGATGTACCAGACCAAATAAAGAACATATCATCGATATATCGCATATAGGATTTGACGAATTTCTCAAACGGGTTATTATTAAAAATGTGATCAGACTCATACTTGGACATGTACAGATTGGCTAGGTTCACAGCGGCTGGGGAGCCCATGCTGAGGCCTCTGTTTTGCAAGTAGTATTTATCTTGGAATCTAAAATAATTCCGAGTTAGAACTAGGTCGGCTAGATTAACTAGCGCTTCTGTGGAGGGGAGTAATTCCTCTCGAGTTTAGATAAAAACTCAGTGCGTCTAGCGCGTCAGCATGTGGAATGCTGGGGTATATAGACTGACTACATCTACAGCAGAGACTGTACTTTAACACAGCAGAGACTGTACTTTAACACAGAAGAGACTGTACTTTAACACAGAAGAGACTGTACTTTAACAGAAGAGACTGTACTTTAACACAGAAGAGACTGTAATTTAACACAGAAGAGACTGTACTTTAACACAGCAGAGACTGTACTTTAACACAGCAGAGACTGTACTTTAACACAGCAGAGGCTGTACTTTAACACAGAAGAGACTGTACTTTAACACAGCAGAGACTGTACTTTAACACAGCAGAGACTGTACTTTAACACAGCAGAGACTGCACTTTAACACAGCAGAGACTGTACTTTAACACAGAAGAGACTGTACTTTAACACAGCAGAGACTGTACTTAACACAGCAGAGACTGTACTTTAACACAGCAGAGACTGTACTTGAACACAGAAGAGACTGTACTTTAACACAGCAGAGACTGTACTTTAACACAGAAGAGACTGTACTTTAACACAGCAGAGACTGTACTTTAACACAGCAGAGACTGTACTTTAACACAGCAGAGACTGTACTTTAACACAGCAGAGACTGTACTTTAACACAGCAGAGACTGTACTTTAACACAGCAGAGACTGTACTTAACACAGAAGAGACTGTACTTTAACACAGCAGAGACTGTACTTTAACACAGCAGAGACTGTACTTTAACACAGCAGAGACTGTACTTTAACACAGCAGAGACTGTACTTTAACACAGCAGATACTGTACTTTAACACAGAAGAGACTGTACTTTAACACAGCAGAGACTGTACTTTAACACAGCAGAGACTGTACTTTAACACAGCAGAGACTGTACTTTAACACAGCAGAGACTGTACTTTAACACAGCAGAGACTGTACTTTAACACAGCAGAGACTGTACTTTAACACAGCAGAGACTGTACTTTAACACAGCAGACTGTACTTTAACACAGCAGAGACTGTACTTTAACACAGCAGAGACTGCACTTTAACACAGAAGAGACTGTACTTTAACACAGCAGACTGTACTTTAACACAGCAGACTGTACTTTAACACAGAAGAGACTGTACTTTAACACAGAAGAGACTGTACTTTAACACAGCAGAGACTGTACTTTAACACAGCAGAGACTGTACTTTAACACAGAAGATACTGTACTTTAACACAGCAGAGACTGTACTTTAACACAGCAGAGACTGTACTTTAACACAGCAGAGACTGTACTTTAACACAGAAGAGACTGTACTTTAACACAGCAGAGACTGTACTTTAACACAGCAGAGACTGTACTTTAACACAGCAGAGACTGTACTTTAACACAGCAGAGACTGTACTTTAACACAGCAGAGACTGTACTTTAACACAGCAGAGACTGTACTTTAACACAGCAGAGACTGCACTTTAACACAGCAGAGACTGTACTTTAACACAGCAGACTGTACTTTAACACAGCAGAGACTGTACTTTAACACAGCAGAGACTGCACTTTAACACAGAAGAGACTGTACTTTAACACAGCAGACTGTACTTTAACACAGCAGACTGTACTTTAACACAGAAGAGACTGTACTTTAACACAGAAGAGACTGTACTTTAACACAGCAGAGACTGTACTTTAACACAGCAGAGACTGTACTTTAACACAGAAGATACTGTACTTTAACACAGCAGAGTCTGTACTTTAACACAGAAGAGACTGTACTTTAACACAGCAGACTGTACTTTAACACAGCAGACTGTACTTTAACACAGAAGAGACTGTACTTTAACACAGAAGAGACTGTACTTTAACACAGCAGAGACTGTACTTTAACACAGCAGAGACTGTACTTTAACACAGAAGATACTGTACTTTAACACAGCAGAGTCTGTACTTTAACACAGCAGAGACTGTACTTTAACACAGAAGAGACTGCACTTTAACACAGAAGAGACTGTACTTTAACACAGCAGAGACTGTATTTTAACACAGAAGAGACTGTACTTTAACACAGAAGAGACTGCACTTTAACACAGAAGAGACTGTACTTTAACACAGCAGAGACTGTATTTTAACACAGAAGAGACTGTACTTTAACACAGAAGAGACTGTACTTTAACACAGCAGAGACTGTACTTTAACACAGAAGAGACTGTACTTTAACACAGCAGAGACTGTACTTTAACACAGAAGAGACTGTACTTTAACACAGCAGAGTCTGTACTTTAACACAGCAGAGACTGTACTTTAACACAGCAGAGACTGTACTTTAACACAGCAGAGACTGTACTTTAACACAGCAGAGACTGTACTTTAACACAGCAGAGACTGTACTTTAACACAGCAGAGACTGTACTTTAACACAGCAGATACTGTAGTTTAACACAGCAGAGACTGTACTTTAACACAGCAGAGACTGTACTTTAACACAGCAGAGACTGTACTTTAACACAGCAGAGACTGTACGTTAACACAGAAGAGACTGTACTTTAACACAGCAGAGACTGTACTTTAACACAGCAGACTGTTCTTTAACACAGCAGAGACTGTACTTTAACACAGCAGAGGCTGTACTTTAACACAGCAGAGACTGTACTTTAACACAGCAGAGACTGTACTTTAACACAGAAGAGACTGTACTTTAACACAGCAGACTGTACTTTAACACAGAAGAGACTGCACTTTAACACAGCAGAGACTGTACTTTAACACAGCAGACTGTACTTTAACACAGCAGAGACTGTACTTTAACACAGAAGATACTGTACTTTAACACAGCAGAGACTGTACTTTAACACAGCAGAGACTGTACTTTAACACAGCAGAGACTGTACTTTAACACAGAAGAGACTGCACTTTAACACAGCAGAGACTGTACTTTAACACAGCAGACTGTACTTTAACACAGCAGAGACTGTACTTTAACACAGCAGAGACTGTACTTTAACACAGAAGAGACTGTACTTTAACACAGAAGACTGTACTTTAACACAGCAGAGACTGTACTTTAACACAGCAGAGACTGTACTTTAACACAGAAGAGACTGTACTTTAACACAGAAGAGACTGTACTTTAACACAGCAGAGGCTGTACTTTAACACAGCAGATACTGTACTTTAACACAGCAGAGACTGTACTTTAACACAGCAGAGACTGTACTTTAACACAGCAGAGACTGTTCTTTAACACAGCAGATACTGTACTTTAACACAGCAGAGACTGTACTTTAACACAGAAGATACTGTACTTTAACACAGCAGAGACTGTACTTTAACACAGCAGAGACTGCACTTTAACACAGCAGATACTGTACTTTAACACAGCAGATACTGTACTTTAACACAGCAGACTGTACTTTAACACAGCAGACTGTACTTTAACACAGCAGAGACTGTACTTTAACACAGCAGAGACTGTACTTTAACACAGAAGAGACTGTACTTTAACACAGCCGAGACTGTACTTTAACACAGAAGAGACTGTACTTTAACACAGCAGAGACTGTACTTTAACACAGCAGAGACTGTACTTTAACACAGAAGAGACTGTACTTTAACACAGCAGAGACTGTACTTTAACACAGCAGAGACTGTACTTTAACACAGAAGAGACTGCACTTTAACACAGCAGATACTGTACTTTAACACAGAAGAGACTGTACTTTAACACAGAAGACTGTACTTTAACACAGCAGAGACTGTACTTTAACACAGCAGAGACTGTACTTTAACACAGCAGAGACTGTACTTTAACACAGCAGAGACTGTACTTTAACACAGCAGAGACTGCACTTTAACACAGCAGAGACTGTACTTTAACACAGCAGAGACTGTACTTTAACACAGCAGAGACTGTACTTTAACACAGAAGAGACTGTACTTTAACACAGCAGACTGTACTTTAACACAGAAGAGACTGTACTTTAACACAGCAGAGACTGTTCTTTAACACAGCAGAGACTGTACTTTAACACAGCAGAGTCTGTACTTTAACACAGCAGAGACTGTACTTTAACACAGAAGAGACTCTACTTTAACACAGCAGACTGTACTTTAACACAGAAGAGACTGTACTTTAACACAGCAGAGACTGTACTTTAACACAGAAGACTGTACTTTAACACAGCAGACTGTACTTTAACACAGCAGAGACTGTACTTTAACACAGCAGACTGTACTTTAACACAGCAGACTGTACTTTAACACAGAAGAGACTGTACTTTAACACAGAAGAGACTGTTCTTTAACACAGAAGAGACTGTACTTTAACACAGAAGAGACTGTACTTTAACACAGCAGAGACTGTACTTTAACACAGAAGAGACTGTACTTTAACACAGCAGAGACTGTACTTTAACACAGAAGAGACTGTACTTTAACACAGCAGATACTGTACTTTAACACAGCAGATACTGTACTTTAACACAGCAGAGACTGTACTTTAACACAGCAGAGACTGTACTTTAACACAGAAGAGACTGTTCTTTAACACAGCAGAGACTGCACTTTAACACAGCAGAGACTGTACTTTAACACAGAAGAGACTGCACTTTAACACAGCAGAGACTGTACTTTAACACAGCAGACTGTACTTTAACACAGCAGAGACTGTACTTTAACACAGCAGAGACTGTACTTTAACACAGAAGAGACTGTACTTTAACACAGCAGAGACTGTACTTTAACACAGCAGAGACTGTACTTTAACACAGAAGAGACTGCACTTTAACACAGCAGAGACTGTACTTTAACACAGCAGACTGTACTTTAACACAGCAGATACTGTACTTTAACACAGCAGAGACTGTACTTTAACACAGCAGACTGTTCTTTAACACAGCAGAGACTGTACTTTAACACAGCAGACTGTTCTTTAACACAGCAGAGACTGTACTTTAACACAGCAGAGACTGTACTTTAACACAGCAGAGACTGTACTTTAACACAGCAGAGACTGTACTTTAACACAGAAGAGACTGTACTTTAACACAGAATAGACTGTACTTTAACACAGAAGAGGCTGTACTTTAACACATAAGAGACTGTACTTTAACACAGCAGAGACTGTACTTTAACACAGCAGAGACTGTACTTTAACACAGCAGAGACTGTACTTTAACACAGCAGAGACTGTACTTTAACACAGCAGAGACTGTACTTTAACACAGCAGACTGTACTTTAACACAGCAGAGACTGTACTTTAACACAGCAGAGACTGTACTTTAACACAGAAGAGACTGTACTTTAACACAGCAGAGACTGTACTTTAACACAGCAGAGACTGTACTTTAACACAGCAGACTGTACTTTAACACAGCAGAGACTGTACTTTAACACAGCAGAGACTGTACTTTAACACAGCAGAGACTGTACTTTAACACAGCAGACTGTACTTTAACACAGCAGAGACTGTACTTTAACACAGCAGAGACTGTACTTTAACACAGAAGAGACTGTACTTTAACACAGCAGACTGTACTTTAACACAGCAGAGACTGTACTTTAACACAGAAGAGACTGTACTTTAACACAGCAGAGACTGTACTTTAACACAGCAGAGACTGTACTTTAACACAGCAGAGACTGTACTTTAACACAGAAGAGACTGTACTTTAACACAGCAGACTGTACTTTAACACAGCAGAGACTGTACTTTAACACAGCAGAGACTGTACTTTAACACAGCAGACTGTACTTTAACACAGCAGAGACTGTACTTTAACACAGCAGAGACTGTACTTTAACACAGAAGAGACTGTACTTTAACACAGCAGAGACTGTACTTTAACACAGCAGACTGTACTTTAACACAGCAGAGACTGTACTTTAACACAGCAGAGACTGTACTTTAACACAGAAGAGACTGTACTTTAACACAGCAGAGACTGTACTTTAACACAGCAGAGACTGTACTTTAACACAGAAGAGACTGTACTTTAAC
Organism: Notolepis coatsorum; assembly: GCF_963971535.1. Classification (NCBI taxonomy): domain Eukaryota; kingdom Metazoa; phylum Chordata; class Actinopteri; order Aulopiformes; family Paralepididae; genus Notolepis; species Notolepis coatsorum. The sequence continues at coordinate 111,700,124 of NC_140168.1, forward strand.
ACAGCAGAGACTGTACTTTAACACGGCAGAGACTGTACTTTAACACAGCAGATACTGTACTTTAACACAGCAGAGACTGTACTTTAACACAGAAGAGACTGTACTTTAACACAGCAGAGACTGTACTTTAACACAGCAGATACTGTACTTTAACACAGCAGATACTGTACTTTAACACAGCAGAGACTGTACTTTAACACAGAAGACTGTACTTTAACACAGCAGAGACTGCACTTTAACACAGCAGACTGTACTTTAACACAGCAGAGACTGCACTTTAACACAGCAGATACTGTACTTTAACACAGCAGAGACTGTACTTTAACACAGCAGAGGCTGTACTTTAACACAGCAGAGACTGTAGTTTCTGAGGGTCTCAATAGTTTTGGTATGAGTACCAAAGCTCTTAACGCTGTACCATTGAGAGTGTCCTGACAGGCTGTATCACAGTGTGGTTTATCAACCTGACTGCTCAGGACTGCAGACATGATACAAAGGACTGTAAAGACAGTAGCGGAAAAAAATCACTGGCACGGAACGACCAAAAACATTTACACCACTGTTCTCCCTCCTTCATCTATCGGAGCATCAAGCCACACACCACCAGACCATCAGAACAGTTTCTTTCCACAGGCAGTCAGGTTGCTGAACAGCTGACGCTCCCATACGCAACTCACATTGTAGTTGTATGTAACATTATCATGTAGTGCATCATGTACAGTCTATGTAGGCCTGTAGTGTTGTTTTTGTTTTGTTGTCTTTGGAATGGTGTATCCTTTTATGTGCCCAGGGCAGAGAGAGCCAGAGTACAAGTATTACATTGTATTATGAAATACACGACAATAAAGTTGAACTTGAGCTCTAACTCAAGAGCAGAACTTTGTGAGAGGCTTTGTGAATATCGAGCCCAGAGCTACGTACGTATGGAGGGAGGGGCCAGTGAGAGGAGGGAGGGGCCAGCTGCAGGAAGTGAGGGAAGGGAGGGGCCAGCTGCAGGCAATGAGGGGAGGGAGGGGCCAGCTGCAGGCAGTGAGAGGAGGGAGGGGCCAGCTGCAGGTAGTGAGGGGAGGGAGGGGCCAGCTGCAGGAAGTGAGGGGAGGGAGGGGCCAGCTGCAGGCAGTGAGAGGAGGGAGGGGCCAGCTGCAGGAAGTGAGGGGAGGGAGGGGCCAGTGAGGGGAGGGAGGGGACGGAGGGGCCAGCTGCAGGCAATGAGGGGAGGGAGGGGCCAGCTGCAGGCAATGAGGGGAGGGAGGGGCCAGCTGAAGGCAGTGAGGGGAGGGAGGGGCCAGCTGCAGGAAGTGAGGGGAGGGAGGGGCCAGCTGCAGGCAGTGAGGGGAGGGAGGGGCCAGCTGCAGGCAGTGAGAGGAGGGAGGGGCCAGCTGCAGGTAGTGAGGGGAGGGAGGGGCCAGTGAGGGGAGGGAGGGGACGGAGGGGCCAGCTGCAGGCAATGAGGGGAGGGAGGGGCCAGCTGCAGGCAATGAGGGGAGGGAGGGGCCAGCTGCAGGCAATGAGGGGAGGGAGGGGCCAGCTGCAGGCAATGAGGGGAGGGAGGGGCCAGCTGCAGGCAGTGAGAGGAGGGAGGGGCCAGCTGCAGGCAATGAGGGGAGGGAGGGGCCAGCTGCAGGCAATGAGGGGAGGGAGGGGCCAGCTGCAGGCAATGAGGGGAGGGAGGGGCCAGCTGCAGGTAGTGAGGGGAGGGAGGGGCCAGCTGCAGGCAGTGAGGGGAGGGAGGGGCCAGCTGCAGGCAGTGAGGGGAGGGAGGGGCCAGCTGCAGGCAATGAGGGGAGGGAGGGGCCAGCTGCAGGTAGTGAGAGGAGGGAGGGGCCAGCTGCAGGCAGTGAGAGGAGGGAGGGGCCAGCTGCAGGCAGTGAGGGGAGGGAGGGGCCAGCTGCAGGCAGTGAGGGGAGGGAGGGGCCAGCTGCAGGTAGTGAGAGGAGGGAGGGGCCAGCTGCAGGCAGTGAGGGGAGGGAGGGGCCAGCTGCAGGCAGTGAGGGGAGGGAGGGGCCAGCTGCAGGTAGTGAGAGGAGGGAGGGGCCAGCTGCAGGCAGTGAGAGGAGGGAGGGGCCAGCTGCAGGCAGTGAGAGGAGGGAGGGGCCAGCTGCAGGCAGTGAGAGGAGGGAGGGGCCAGCTGCAGGCAGTGAGGGGAGGGAGGGGCCAGCTGCAGGCAGTGAGGGGAGGGAGGGGCCAGCTGCAGGCAGTGAGGGGAGGGAGGGGCCAGCTGCAGGTAGTGAGAGGAGGGAGGGGTCAGCTGCAGGCAGTGAGGGGAGGGAGGGGCCAGCTGCAGGCAGTTAGGGGAGGGAGGGGCCAGCTGCAGACAGTGAGGGGAGGGAGGGGCCAGCTGCAGGCAGTGAGAGGAGGGAGGGGCCAGCTGCAGGTAGTGAGAGGAGGGAGGGGCCAGCTGCAGGCAGTGAGAGGAGGGAGGGGCCAGCTGCAGGCAGTGAGGGGAGGGAGGGGCCAGCTGCAGGTAGTGAGGGGAGGGAGGGGCCAGCTGCAGGCAGTGAGAGGAGGGAGGGGCCAGCTGCAGGTAGTGAGAGGAGGGAGGGGCCAGCTGCAGGCAATGAGAGGAGGGAGGGGCCAGCTGCAGGTAGTGAGGGGAGGGAGGGGCCAGCTGCAGGCAGTGAGGGGAGGGAGGGGCCAGCTGCAGGTAGTGAGGGGAGGGAGGGGCCAGCTGCAGGTAGTGAGGGGAGGGAGGGGCCAGCTGCAGGTAGTGAGGGGAGGGAGGGGCCAGTGAGGGGAGGGAGGGGCCAGCTGCAGGTAGTGAGAGGAGGGAGGGGCCAGCTGCAGGTAGTGAGGGGAGGGAGGGGCCAGTGAGGGGAGGGAGGGGCCAGCTGCAGGTAGTGAGGGGAGGGAGGGGTCAGCTGCAGGTAGTGAGGGGAGGGAGGGGCCAGTGAGGGGAGGGAGGGGCCAGCTGCAGGCAGTGAGGGGAGGGAGGGGCCAGTGAGGGGAGGGAGGGGCCAGCTGCAGGCAGTGAGGGGAGGGAGGGGTCAGTGAGGGGAGGGAGGGGCCAGTAAGGGGAGGGAGGGGCCAGCTGCAGGTAGTGAGGGGAGGGAGGGGTCAGCTGCAGGTAGTGAGGGGAGGGAGGGGCCAGTGAGGGGAGGGAGGGGCCAGCTGCAGGTAGTGAGGGGAGGGAGGGGCCAGTGAGGGGAGGGAGGGGCCAGCTGCAGGTAGTGAGGGGAGGGAGGGGCCAGGGAGGGGAGGGAGGGGCCAGCTGCAGGCAGTGAGGGGAGGGAGGGGCCAGCTGCAGGCAGTGAGGGGAGGGAGGGGCCAGCTGCAGGCAGTGATGGGAGGGAGGGGCCAGCTGCAGGCAGTGAGGGGAGGGAGGGGCCAGCTGCAGGCAGTGAGAGGAGGGAGGGGCCAGCTGCAGGCAGTGAGAGGAGGGAGGGGCCAGTGAGGGGAGGGAGGGGCCAGCTGCAGGTAGTGAGAGGAGGGAGGGGCCAGCTGCAGGCAGTGAGGGGAGGAAGGGGCCAGCTGCAGGCAGTGAGGGGAGGGAGGGGCCAGCTGCAGGCAGTGAGGGGAGGGAGGGGCCAGCTGCAGGCAGTGAGGGGAGGGAGGGGCCAGCTGCAGGCAGTGAGGGGAGGGAGGGGCCAGCTGCAGGCAGTGAGGGGAGGGAGGGGCCAGCTGCAGGTAGTGAGGGGAGGGAGGGGCCAGCTGCAGGCAGTGAGGGGAGGGAGGGGCCAGCTGCAGGCAGTGAGGGGAAGGAGGGGCCAGCTGCAGGTAGTGAGGGGAGGGAGGGGCCAGCTGCAGGCAGTGAGGGGAGGGAGGGGCCAGCTGCAGGCAGTGAGGGGAAGGAGGGGCCAGCTGCAGGCAGTGAGAGGAGGGAGGGGCCAGCTGCAGGCAGTGAGAGGAGGGAGGGGCCGGCTGCAGGCAGTGAGGGGAGGGAGGGGCCAGCTGCAGGCAGTGAGAGGAGGGAGGGGCCAGCTGCAGGCAGTGAGAGGAGGGAGGGGCCAGCTGCAGGTAGTGAGAGGAGGGAGGGGCCAGCTGCAGGCAGTGAGGGGAGGGAGGGGCCAGCTGCAGGTAGTGAGAGGAGGGAGGGGCCAGCTGCAGGCAGTGAGGGGAGGGAGGGGCCAGCTGCAGGTAGTGAGAGGAGGGAGGGGCCAGCTGCAGGCAGTGAGGGGAGGGAGGGGCCAGCTGCAGGTAGTGAGAGGAGGGAGGGGCCAGCTGCAGGCAGTGAGGGGAGGGAGGGGCCAGCTGCAGGCAGTGAGGGGAGGGAGGGGCCAGCTGCAGGCAGTGAGGGGAAGGAGGGGCCAGCTGCAGGTAGTGAGAGGAGGGAGGGGCCAGTGAGGGGAGGGAGGGGCCAGCTGCAGGTAGTGAGGGGAGGGAGGGGCCAGCTGCAGGTAGTGAGGGGAGGGAGGGGCCAGCTGCAGGTAGTGAGAGGAGGGAGGGGCCAGCTGCAGGCAGTGAGGGGAGGGAGGGGCCAGCTGCAGGCGGTGAGGGGAAGGAGGGGCCAGCTGCAGGTAGTGAGAGGAGGGAGGGGCCAGCTGCAGGCAGTGAGGGGAGGGAGGGGCCAGCTGCAGGTAGTGAGAGGAGGGAGGGGCCAGCTGCAGGCAGTGAGGGGAGGGAGGGGCCAGCTGCGGGGAGGGAGGGGCCAGCTGCAGGTAGTGAGAGGAGGGAGGGGCCAGCTGCAGGCAGTGAGGGGAGGGAGGGGCCAGCTGCAGGCAGTGAGGGGAGGGAGGGGCCAGCTGCAGGCAGTGAGGGGAGGGAGGGGCCAGTGAGGGGAGGGAGGGGCCAGCTGCAGGCAGTGAGGGGAGGGAGGGGCCAGCTGCAGGCAGTGAGAGGAGGGAGGGGCCAGCTGCAGGCAGTGAGGGGAGGGAGGGGCCAGCTGCAGGTAGTGAGGGGAGGGAGGGGCCAGCTGCAGGCAGTGAGGGGAGGGAGGGGCCAGCTGCAGGCAGTGAGGGGAGGGAGGGGCCAGCTGCAGGTAGTGAGGGGAGGGAGGGGCCAGCTGCAGGCAGTGAGGGGAGGGAGGGGCCAGCTGCAGGCAGTGAGGGGAGGGAGGGGCCAGTTGCAGGCAGTGAGAGGAGGGAGGGGCCAGTGAGGGGAGGGAGGGGAAGGAGGGGCCAGCTGCAGGTAGTGAGAGGAGGGAGGGGCCAGCTGCAGGTAGTGAGGGGAGGGAGGGGCCAGCTGCAGGCAGTGAGGGGAGGGAGGGGCCAGCTGCAGGCAGTGAGGGGAGGGAGGGGCCAGCTGCAGGCAGTGAGAGGAGGGAGGGGCCAGCTGCAGGTAGTGAGGGGAGGGAGGGGCCAGCTGCAGGCAGTGAGAGGAGGGAGGGGCCAGCTGCAGGTAGTGAGGGGAGGGAGGGGCCAGCTGCAGGCAGTGAGGGGAAGGAGGGGCCAGCTGCAGGCAGTGAGGGGAAGGAGGGGCCAGCTGCAGGAAGTGAGGGGAGGGAGGGGCCAGCTGCAGGCAGTGAGAGGAGGGAGGGGCCAGCTGCAGGCAGTGAGAGGAGGGAGGGGCCAGCTGCAGGCAGTGAGAGGAGGGAGGGGCCAGCTGCAGGCAGTGAGAGGAGGGAGGGGCCAGCTGCAGGCAGTGAGAGGAGGGAGGGGCCAGCTGCAGGCAGTGAGGGGAGGGAGGGGCCAGCTGCAGGTAGTGAGGGGAGGGAGGGGCCAGCTGCAGGCAGTGAGCGGAGGGAGGGGCCAGCTGCAAGTAGTGAGAGGAGGGAGGGGCCAGCTGCAGGCAGTGAGAGGAGGGAGGGGCCAGCTGCAGGCAGTGAGAGGAGGGAGGGGCCAGCTGCAGGCAGTGAGAGGAGGGAGGGGCCAGCTGCAGGTAGTGAGGGGAGGGAGGGGCCAGCTGCAGGCAGTGAGCGGAGGGAGGGGCCAGCTGCAAGTAGTGAGAGGAGGGAGGGGCCAGCTGCAGGCAGTGAGGGGAGGGAGGGGCCAGCTGCAGGTAGTGAGGGGAGGGAGGGGCCAGCTGCAGGCAGTGAGGGGAGGGAGGGGCCAGCTGCAGGCAGTGAGGGGAGGGAGGGGCCAGCTGCAGGCAGTGAGGGGAAGGAGGGGCCAGCTGCAGGCAGTGAGGGGAGGGAGGGGCCAGCTGCAGGCAATGAGAGGAGGGAGGGGCCAGCTGCAGGCAGTGAGGGGAAGGAGGGGCCAGCTGCAGGCAGTGAGGGGAGGGAGGGGCCAGCTGCAGGCAGTGAGGGGAGGGAGGGGCCAGCTGCAGGCAGTGAGGGGAGGGAGGGGCCAGCTGCAGGCAGTGAGGGGAGGGAGGGGCCAGCTGCAGGCAGTGAGGGGAGGGAGGGGCCAGCTGCAGGCAGTGAGGGGAGGGAGGGGCCAGGTGCAGGTAGTGAGGGGAGGGAGGGGCCAGCTGCAGGTAGTGAGGGGAGGGAGGGGCCAACTGCAGGCAGTGAGGGGAGGGAGGGGCCAGCTGCAGGCAGTGAGAGGAGGGAGGGGCCAGCTGCAGGTAGTGAGAGGAGGGAGGGGCCAGCTGCAGGCAGTGAGGGGAGGGAGGGGCCAGCTGCAGGCAGTGAGAGGAGGGAGGGGCCAGCTGCAGGCAGTGAGAGGAGGGAGGGGCCAGCTGCAGGTAGTGAGGGGAGGGAGGGGCCAGCTGCAGGAAGTGAGGGGAGGGAGGGGCCAGCTGCAGGCAGTGAGGGGAGGGAGGGGCCAGCTGCAGGCAGTGAGAGGAGGGAGGGGCCAGCTGCAGGTAGTGAGGGGAGGGAGGGGCCAGTGAGGGGAGGGAGGGGACGGAGGGGCCAGCTGCAGGCAATGAGGGGAGGGAGGGGCCAGCTGCAGGCAATGAGGGGAGGGAGGGGCCAGCTGCAGGCAATGAGGGGAGGGAGGGGCCAGCTGCAGGCAATGAGGGGAGGGAGGGGCCAGCTGCAGGCAGTGAGAGGAGGGAGGGGCCAGCTGCAGGCAATGAGGGGAGGGAGGGGCCAGCTGCAGGCAATGAGGGGAGGGAGGGGCCAGCTGCAGGCAATGAGGGGAGGGAGGGGCCAGCTGCAGGTAGTGAGGGGAGGGAGGGGCCAGCTGCAGGCAGTGAGGGGAGGGAGGGGCCAGCTGCAGGCAGTGAGGGGAGGGAGGGGCCAGCTGCAGGCAGTGAGGGGAGGGAGGGGCCAGCTGCAGGCAATGAGGGGAGGGAGGGGCCAGCTGCAGGTAGTGAGAGGAGGGAGGGGCCAGCTGCAGGCAGTGAGAGGAGGGAGGGGCCAGCTGCAGGCAGTGAGGGGAGGGAGGGGCCAGCTGCAGGCAGTGAGGGGAGGGAGGGGCCAGCTGCAGGTAGTGAGAGGAGGGAGGGGCCAGCTGCAGGCAGTGAGGGGAGGGAGGGGCCAGCTGCAGGCAGTGAGGGGAGGGAGGGGCCAGCTGCAGGCAGTGAGAGGAGGGAGGGGCCAGCTGCAGGCAGTGAGAGGAGGGAGGGGCCAGCTGCAGGCAGTGAGAGGAGGGAGGGGCCAGCTGCAGGCAGTGAGAGGAGGGAGGGGCCAGCTGCAGGCAGTGAGGGGAGGGAGGGGCCAGCTGCAGGCAGTGAGGGGAGGGAGGGGCCAGCTGCAGGTAGTGAGAGGAGGGAGGGGTCAGCTGCAGGCAGTGAGGGGAGGGAGGGGCCAGCTGCAGGCAGTGAGGGGAGGGAGGGGCCAGCTGCAGGCAGTGAGGGGAGGGAGGGGCCAGCTGCAGGCAGTTAGGGGAGGGAGGGGCCAGCTGCAGACAGTGAGGGGAGGGAGGGGCCAGCTGCAGGCAGTGAGAGGAGGGAGGGGCCAGCTGCAGGTAGTGAGAGGAGGGAGGGGCCAGCTGCAGGCAGTGAGAGGAGGGAGGGGCCAGCTGCAGGCAGTGAGGGGAGGGAGGGGCCAGCTGCAGGTAGTGAGGGGAGGGAGGGGCCAGCTGCAGGCAGTGAGAGGAGGGAGGGGCCAGCTGCAGGTAGTGAGAGGAGGGAGGGGCCAGCTGCAGGCAATGAGAGGAGGGAGGGGCCAGCTGCAGGTAGTGAGGGGAGGGAGGGGCCAGCTGCAGGCAGTGAGGGGAGGGAGGGGCCAGCTGCAGGTAGTGAGGGGAGGGAGGGGCCAGCTGCAGGTAGTGAGGGGAGGGAGGGGCCAGCTGCAGGTAGTGAGGGGAGGGAGGGGCCAGTGAGGGGAGGGAGGGGCCAGCTGCAGGTAGTGAGAGGAGGGAGGGGCCAGCTGCAGGTAGTGAGGGGAGGGAGGGGCCAGTGAGGGGAGGGAGGGGCCAGCTGCAGGTAGTGAGGGGAGGGAGGGGTCAGCTGCAGGTAGTGAGGGGAGGGAGGGGCCAGTGAGGGGAGGGAGGGGCCAGCTGCAGGCAGTGAGGGGAGGGAGGGGCCAGTGAGGGGAGGGAGGGGCCAGCTGCAGGCAGTGAGGGGAGGGAGGGGTCAGTGAGGGGAGGGAGGGGCCAGTAAGGGGAGGGAGGGGCCAGCTGCAGGTAGTGAGGGGAGGGAAGGGTCAGCTGCAGGTAGTGAGGGGAGGGAGGGGCCAGTGAGGGGAGGGAGGGGCCAGCTGCAGGTAGTGAGGGGAGGGAGGGGCCAGTGAGGGGAGGGAGGGGCCAGCTGCAGGTAGTGAGGGGAGGGAGGGGCCAGGGAGGGGAGGGAGGGGCCAGCTGCAGGCAGTGAGGGGAGGGAGGGGCCAGCTGCAGGCAGTGAGGGGAGGGAGGGGCCAGCTGCAGGCAGTGAGGGGAGGGAGGGGCCAGCTGCAGGCAGTGATGGGAGGGAGGGGCCAGCTGCAGGCAGTGAGGGGAGGGAGGGGCCAGCTGCAGGCAGTGAGAGGAGGGAGGGGCCAGCTGCAGGCAGTGAGAGGAGGGAGGGGCCAGTGAGGGGAGGGAGGGGCCAGCTGCAGGTAGTGAGAGGAGGGAGGGGCCAGCTGCAGGCAGTGAGGGGAGGAAGGGGCCAGCTGCAGGCAGTGAGGGGAGGGAGGGGCCAGCTGCAGGCAGTGAGGGGAGGGAGGGGCCAGCTGCAGGCAGTGAGGGGAGGGAGGGGCCAGCTGCAGGCAGTGAGGGGAGGGAGGGGCCAGCTGCAGGCAGTGAGGGGAGGGAGGGGCCAGCTGCAGGTAGTGAGGGGAGGGAGGGGCCAGCTGCAGGCAGTGAGGGGAGGGAGGGGCCAGCTGCAGGCAGTGAGGGGAAGGAGGGGCCAGCTGCAGGTAGTGAGGGGAGGGAGGGGCCAGCTGCAGGCAGTGAGGGGAGGGAGGGGCCAGCTGCAGGCAGTGAGGGGAAGGAGGGGCCAGCTGCAGGCAGTGAGAGGAGGGAGGGGCCAGCTGCAGGCAGTGAGAGGAGGGAGGGGCCGGCTGCAGGCAGTGAGGGGAGGGAGGGGCCAGCTGCAGGCAGTGAGAGGAGGGAGGGGCCAGCTGCAGGCAGTGAGAGGAGGGAGGGGCCAGCTGCAGGTAGTGAGAGGAGGGAGGGGCCAGCTGCAGGCAGTGAGGGGAGGGAGGGGCCAGCTGCAGGTAGTGAGAGGAGGGAGGGGCCAGCTGCAGGCAGTGAGGGGAGGGAGGGGCCAGCTGCAGGTAGTGAGAGGAGGGAGGGGCCAGCTGCAGGCAGTGAGGGGAGGGAGGGGCCAGCTGCAGGTAGTGAGAGGAGGGAGGGGCCAGCTGCAGGCAGTGAGGGGAGGGAGGGGCCAGCTGCAGGCAGTGAGGGGAGGGAGGGGCCAGCTGCAGGCAGTGAGGGGAAGGAGGGGCCAGCTGCAGGTAGTGAGAGGAGGGAGGGGCCAGTGAGGGGAGGGAGGGGCCAGCTGCAGGTAGTGAGGGGAGGGAGGGGCCAGCTGCAGGTAGTGAGGGGAGGGAGGGGCCAGCTGCAGGTAGTGAGAGGAGGGAGGGGCCAGCTGCAGGCAGTGAGGGGAGGGAGGGGCCAGCTGCAGGCGGTGAGGGGAAGGAGGGGCCAGCTGCAGGTAGTGAGAGGAGGGAGGGGCCAGCTGCAGGCAGTGAGGGGAGGGAGGGGCCAGCTGCAGGTAGTGAGAGGAGGGAGGGGCCAGCTGCAGGCAGTGAGGGGAGGGAGGGGCCAGCTGCGGGGAGGGAGGGGCCAGCTGCAGGTAGTGAGAGGAGGGAGGGGCCAGCTGCAGGCAGTGAGGGGAGGGAGGGGCCAGCTGCAGGCAGTGAGGGGAGGGAGGGGCCAGCTGCAGGCAGTGAGGGGAGGGAGGGGCCAGCTGCAGGCAGTGAGAGGAGGGAGGGGCCAGCTGCAGGCAGTGAGGGGAGGGAGGGGCCAGCTGCAGGTAGTGAGGGGAGGGAGGGGCCAGCTGCAGGCAGTGAGGGGAGGGAGGGGCCAGCTGCAGGCAGTGAGGGGAGGGAGGGGCCAGCTGCAGGTAGTGAGGGGAGGGAGGGGCCAGCTGCAGGCAGTGAGGGGAGGGAGGGGCCAGCTGCAGGCAGTGAGGGGAGGGAGGGGCCAGTTGCAGGCAGTGAGAGGAGGGAGGGGCCAGTGAGGGGAGGGAGGGGAAGGAGGGGCCAGCTGCAGGTAGTGAGAGGAGGGAGGGGCCAGCTGCAGGTAGTGAGGGGAGGGAGGGGCCAGCTGCAGGCAGTGAGGGGAGGGAGGGGCCAGCTGCAGGCAGTGAGGGGAGGGAGGGGCCAGCTGCAGGCAGTGAGAGGAGGGAGGGGCCAGCTGCAGGTAGTGAGGGGAGGGAGGGGCCAGCTGCAGGCAGTGAGAGGAGGGAGGGGCCAGCTGCAGGTAGTGAGGGGAGGGAGGGGCCAGCTGCAGGCAGTGAGGGGAAGGAGGGGCCAGCTGCAGGCAGTGAGGGGAAGGAGGGGCCAGCTGCAGGAAGTGAGGGGAGGGAGGGGCCAGCTGCAGGCAGTGAGAGGAGGGAGGGGCCAGCTGCAGGCAGTGAGAGGAGGGAGGGGCCAGCTGCAGGCAGTGAGAGGAGGGAGGGGCCAGCTGCAGGCAGTGAGAGGAGGGAGGGGCCAGCTGCAGGCAGTGAGAGGAGGGAGGGGCCAGCTGCAGGCAGTGAGGGGAGGGAGGGGCCAGCTGCAGGTAGTGAGGGGAGGGAGGGGCCAGCTGCAGGCAGTGAGCGGAGGGAGGGGCCAGCTGCAAGTAGTGAGAGGAGGGAGGGGCCAGCTGCAGGCAGTGAGAGGAGGGAGGGGCCAGCTGCAGGCAGTGAGAGGAGGGAGGGGCCAGCTGCAGGCAGTGAGAGGAGGGAGGGGCCAGCTGCAGGCAGTGAGAGGAGGGAGGGGCCAGCTGCAGGTAGTGAGGGGAGGGAGGGGCCAGCTGCAGGCAGTGAGCGGAGGGAGGGGCCAGCTGCAAGTAGTGAGAGGAGGGAGGGGCCAGCTGCAGGCAGTGAGGGGAGGGAGGGGCCAGCTGCAGGTAGTGAGGGGAGGGAGGGGCCAGCTGCAGGCAGTGAGGGGAGGGAGGGGCCAGCTGCAGGCAGTGAGGGGAGGGAGGGGCCAGCTGCAGGCAGTGAGGGGAAGGAGGGGCCAGCTGCAGGCAGTGAGGGGAGGGAGGGGCCAGCTGCAGGCAATGAGAGGAGGGAGGGGCCAGCTGCAGGCAGTGAGGGGAAGGAGGGGCCAGCTGCAGGCAGTGAGGGGAGGGAGGGGCCAGCTGCAGGCAGTGAGGGGAGGGAGGGGCCAGCTGCAGGCAGTGAGGGGTGGGAGGGGCCAGCTGCAGGCAGTGAGGGGAGGGAGGGGCCAGCTGCAGGCAGTGAGGGGAGGGAGGGGCCAGCTGCAGGCAGTGAGGGGAGGGAGGGGCCAGCTGCAGGTAGTGAGGGGAGGGAGGGGCCAGCTGCAGGTAGTGAGGGGAGGGAGGGGCCAACTGCAGGCAGTGAGGGGAGGGAGGGGCCAGCTGCAGGTAGTGAGAGGAGGGAGGGGCCAGCTGCAGGTAGTGAGAGGAGGGAGGGGCCAGCTGCAGGCAGTGAGGGGAGGGAGGGGCCAGCTGCAGGCAGTGAGAGGAGGGAGGGGCCAGCTGCAGGTAGTGAGGGGAGGGAGGGGCCAGCTGCAGGCAGTGAGAGGAGGGAGGGGCCAGCTGCAGGTAGTGAGGGGAGGGAGGGGCCAGCTGCAGGCAGTGAGGGGAGGGAGGGGCCAGCTGCAGGTAGTGAGGGGAAGGAGGGGCCAGCTGCAGGTAGTGAGAGGAGGGAGGGGCCAGCTGCAGGCAGTGAGAGGAGGGAGGGGCCAGCTGCAGGTAGTGAGAGGAGGGAGGGGCCAGCTGCAGGCAGTGAGAGGAGGGAGGGGCCAGCTGCAGCTCCTTCTCTGGAGTCATCTGAACGACACACCCAGTGCAGCTGTGAGGAAGTCTGTCTTGCTGTGTAGCCTCTATACTACACAGGGCTATAGACAGAGCTGTACGGGCCTGTCCCATTTTGAGCAAGGTTAGGTTTAGAAACACTTTAAATCAGCGAAGCAAGTGGGACGAGGTCTTAAGCTGGTCAGTCTATGGTAATGATAATAATAATAATAAACTAAAACTATTTGATTGTATTTTTGTACAGAAACAGAGCCAGCTTCTCAATGATTAGCAGAAAATAGTTGTTGAAGCAGTTTTGGAGAAGTGGAGATGTGATTTATAGACATACTTTCCACTTTTAAGCACTTAAGAGTCTGTATATCAGCCATCAGATTTATCACCGGTGATGGTTACAGTACTCACCATTGTGTCCAATAAGGTTGGGTGGTCCTCTTTGGCAGAAAGACGAGATTTGCACTGACATTTGTTTCTATATGAAGCCATAATTGGAGATTGTCCAAACTACATTACCTCATTATTGGAGGGACCTCTGAAGTAATATTCATTAATATCTATTGTCTCTGTGATCGTATAGTTGTATTTACCCTTCTACTCTGCATTAGTTGCATTTCAATTGTTCGGTTTCAGGAAGGAAACGCAGACGAGATGGTTTGAATAAAACAAAGCTGTGTTTATTCCATTTCAATAAACACAAGCTAGATGAATCAACTCAGTACTGAATCTTCGTCCTATATCTAATCATCGTCCTCGGTGTGGCTATCGGCCCATGTCTGATCGATCGGCTGGTGCCGGTCAGAGCGTCTTCTCCTGGTGTGGTTGTCTCGGCAACACAAGGCCTTTTCTCTGTTGGTGCTGGTTGCCAAGGCAACGCTGGTCTCGGATCCTCTGAGCTGGGGAGCGCTTGGTTCGTCTCTCTGTGGATCCCTGCTGTGCTGCGATCCTGTCATCGTCTGTGTCCGTGGCTCTGTATATAAAGACATCTCTCCTCCCTTCTCCTACGTCATCCTGGTGACGATAGCTAGGGGCGTCATCTGTTTTCCTATTGGCTAAAAGATGATCTCTGCCATTTTGACTCTTTCTAAGGACAGGATACTTATTTACATCTAAAGGCTATTCTAGTATTTCATTACCTTATTGGGAATTTCTACAGGGCTCTCCTTGAACAGAGAATGGCATTTGTCCTTCAACAGAAATGGAATACGTGGTTCTTGATTTAACAAGTCAAGTCAAGTCAAGAGTTTTAATTGTCACGGCATACAGGTATACAATGAAATGCGGGTGGTCTTGCCCGCGACGATGTGCAATACAGTGGTACAACATATAATAGAATCCAATAAAAATACAGTGGTACAACATATAATAGAATCCAATAAAAACAACAGTGCAATAAACAGGTAACATGGTGTGACATCTCGGTATCTGTACATAGTATTTACAGAGCATATAGGACATGCTAGGTAGCTTTAGTAGTGCAATACACTGTTCCTGTTGTTATACTAACAGTACTAACAGTACTTGGTCCTGGTTGTCTTATCTTTTAGCATTAAGAGATTTATTCTTTATTTTGACTACCGTTTCCTAATAGTTTTTCCTTGAGTTTTGTCCACATGTAACTTATGTAATTGAACCTTCTTTGATTGTTCATCATACTGATTGTAGTTCTATTCTAAAGTAATCTTTAACCTTGTTTTAGCTTAATTGAACACTAAGTATCTTGTTTAGTTTTAACATAAAGGTCCTTGCTTTGTTTTCATTAATTTACAAACTATGTCTTATATTTTGGTTAACTGTCCTCTACCCTCTGGAGTTCTCAGTAACTAGCAGTCGACCAGCTGCTCGGCCCCTCCATCTAAAAGTGATCTAATCACCTATTTTAAACAATTTGGTTTCCTGCCTGACCTTTGGTTCCTAGCCTAAGTAAATAAAGCCCAGTTGAAATGCTTAACTTAGCTGGCCTTCAGACCTAATGATCCAGTGAGGGGAAGGGTTTTTGGTTTCAACAACCATCTGTCTTTAAAGATAATACCTGACTGGTGGTTTCCCTTTAGAATGTGCTGTTTGGCCGGGGGAGGGTTATTCTCTACCAGTGGCCTTGCTTGTAGGAGTTATTTGACAGGGGGACGGGTTTGCTTTGACAGAGAGCGCTAGAATCTTGGGTCCACATTCCCTACAGCTTACCAATTTCAACAGCATGATTCCCTGCACATGTACATTTCCTGGGAGAAGACATATTTCATTTTGATAATACACGACACCTCTGGACCCTTTGTTACAGGAACAAATGACTGTCTTACACTAAGTTTTTACTGAACTTGGTAGATCTGCTTTTGGCTTCTGTGCTCCTGAATCATGGAACGTCCTACAGGGGACACTGAAATGAGGTGCACTAGTGTCCAAACAGGTCACCACAATCCGTAATTGTGTGAGTGTTTAAGTGTTTTAAAGGATTCTAGTTTTATTACTAGTTTTATTTATTCATAATTTGTTTCTTTCTTTTTCAAAACAGTGTTACAAAGTGCTACACAGAACAGAACAAACTAGAAGAAACATTGTATGAGGAATAAACACTCATAGAAGCCAGTTAAATAAGAGGAAAAGGGGGAGAGAGAAATTAGAAACAAACAATTGCTAAATTTAAAATAGAATAAAAACAGTGAAGCCACACATTTGAAATGACAAGTTAAGGATGAATGTGTTTCACTGCAGGACATGAGGACATGGTGCAGCCTTAGTCATGCTTGGCAGACTCAATTAGATAACAGTGTAAGGGCTGGTCGGGAAGGCAAACAATGTCTTAAAAGCATTTGACAGATATAGAATTACTGAGTTCATGACCTTGCACATGCAGTAGTCTCCACAGGAAGCCGTTGAAGCAGAGGCCCAAACGTTTGCTTCTTTGGTCCTCAAATGATTGATATTAATATATTTAGATAATTTTTTCTTTAGCTTTCAAAGTCAGGGACACAAAGATATTGTTTTCCTCGTGGGACCCAGGCTTGTCGAAGCATCACGGACATATTACTAACCAGAAGGCGGCTCCAGGACAATTGTGGATCCCAATACATAATTTTTTTTAAAGAAAAGGCTTTAAATGATCTACACTACACCATTCAAAGTACCTGTTTGTCTTTTAACAGGACTCCTGTACTGACCTGTGTTGTAGCACATCACCTTAATACCTGTCGAGTTCCTGGGGCTGTGGTGCAGAAAGAACAGGGAAGGCAGGGACTTGTTCCCTCTGGGGACTATTGTCATTTAGAGTAACCAGATTAACATGGATCCAGTGTCTTCAGGTACCACATGCCAGCCATTAGCTTGGACCAAATCACCATGTTTTAAGTGACCTGCAAACCCTAAAGCAGCGGTTCTCAACCTTGACGTCCTCCAATACACATTAAGGCCACTGACCTCCATTTTAAATCACTTTGTGTTAGATGAGACTTAAAATCCAGATTTCCACAACCGTCTACTGTAGTTGTTTAATTATTCTCTAAATATCCACAAGACCAAATGATTTGGTAGGTGTTTTAATATTCTCCACGAGAATATTGTCATAATTAAGTGTAAAATAGTTCTAATCTCGGCCTCGGAGGCTCCTGCAGTCTCCTGATAAAGCACTGTGGGGCTGGAGGGAGTGGCTAAGCCCACTGCACCAGACTGGTGCCAAGGGTGCTTTTCTAGGTCAATTGGGTGCACACTGCCACGGCTGGCTGCATGATAGACAAGAAGAGGCAATGTCTGCTCATCCACTTAAGAGCAAAGTGCTCCCAAGCCTGCAAGTAGGCCTAATGGCACCCAACTTCTTGGTGCAGTTAAGGGGCACAAAAAAACACTAAATGCTATTTTGCATATAATCTCACATCCCAAACTGTTAACACACCTCATTTGAGTTAAGAGTAAATTAGTTAAAATATGGCCACCAGTGATGTCATCAGGGACAAGGAATGCTCGTGTTGTAGCAGCTGGTAAAGCTTTGCCGATTTATGGAATGACCATTGTTATGTGTGCAAAACAGAAAATAACTGAAATGCTTGTGTCGTGTTAAATTACAGCTCAATGAAATAAGGCAGCATTCCGTGCCCTTTGTTCAATATACATAATTTCATAGAGCTGTAAATTAACTGTTCTGGGATGTGAGACAGATTATGTGCAAGATAAAAGTCTGCAATGTGAAGTGCTCCTTTAATCCTTAGTGTAGGCATGGCCGCCTAGTTATAGTTGAAAGTGGGGGTGCAAGATATATTTTTTTCTTTTCTTTTTTGACAGGCAAGGAGTGGTTTGGAGGGGGTCCGGCACGACCCCCTCCATGGCAGATTTTTTTTTAAATTTAATGAACCTGTACGTGCAATTTCCTGCAATATAGAGCCTTCAATCTTGACCAATAAAGCTGCTCTTTTCACTATAAAACTCAGTTTATATTGCAGTATGATAGCCAATTACTATAATAATATATTAATATATATATATACTGTATATACACTGTATATTGATTTTTCGCTCATTTATTTTTATTAAATCAATCTCCTTTCAAATAGGCCAAGTTTTTAATAAGAAAGAGAAAAAAGATATATTTCCATTACCTGTAACTCTTGTGTCTCTTTCTCTCCTTTTCTGCCTCCTCCCTGAGTCTGCAGTGCACAGTCATGACATCGATATAAAAAAAAAGGGTAAAAAAAAAGAAAAAATGGAGGCCCCTCGTCACTAAAGGCCCACGGGCCGCGGCCGTCGTTAATCCGGCCCTGCTCGTCTGCCATATAGATAGCGTTAACGTTTGCAAATTAAGTCAACGTCATCCAGCTGACACCACATAGATAACGTTAGCTAGCGGCTAGCACTAAAGCTAACGCCAACCAGAGAGGGAAACGTTATTATTATTTATTAGAGGAAACCGTATGACCAGATCGCATTTCGGGACCGTGAAACACTTTCATTGTATTGCGTGGTAGAACCTTAGAAGTTCTACCACTCAATAGTAAAGACATGTCTAACATAATCCTTTTATTTGAACAACTTACTGGAAAAGCCTGCCTGCCTGCCACCAATATTATGACACACTCTGTGGGCTTTGATATTTACACTCAGCCTACCTGCAGACTGCAGCGCTGTGCGCCAAGGTCTAAGCGCTGGAGATGGGAGGCACTGGATCAAACCATAATGGGGCAGGGGGGGGGGGGGGGGGGGGTTCGCAATCTTTGGAAACTTAAAAACTTGTTATTAAGTGTCATTGCGTATTATTAATTTGATTGAAATTACGTAGTTATGGTTAAATTTATATATTGGGGGGGGGGGGGGGGGGGGGGGTATATCATATTTTTCATATGATCAAAAAGTGGGGGTGCAAAATCAGATGTTTGCCCCCCCAAACTCAATACTGGTGGGGCACCTGCTTCGACTGCTCCATTATGTAGGCGTCTATGAGTGTAGGAACATGAGCATCTCATTTTAAAATCGTGCAGCCATTGCAACATTACAACGTAGTTATTCGTCCATCTTTGAGATACACCTGGAAGGGTTTAGCATGCATGCAAATATATATATATTTTTTTTTTTACGATTTATTTGTTGGCGTTTTATCGCTTTATTTCTACTGGGCAGTCCAGTAGATAGAGATAGAGGAGGAACGGGAGACAGAGTGGGTGGAAGACATTCGGCAAATAACGACGGGTTCGGGAATCGAACCCGGGTGAGCGCGCTATGTGGTTCGCCACTGGGGCGGCCATGCATGCACATTTTTAACCACAAGATGATTTACTGCATTTCATAATTCCCTATACAACTTGGCCCCACTTGATAAATCACCTCAAAGTAATTTTATCACTCTTGTTATCAGAAGCCTCTAGCTCAATACTGCCAGTATGAGAAGAAAAAAAACAAGCCTAGAATACTGTCGTTTTGTAATTTTATTTGCATTTGTAACAAACATTGCATTCCAAATTGAACTCAAAACAAAAACATTGTTCAATTTGTAGCATTTTTCGGAGGGTGGGCACACTGTACTTGAGATGTTAACAAGTGCAGGTCCCTTGGCTGTTCACCCCATCAGCACTCTGAAGGAGATGCAGCCACAGGAACAGGTGACAGAGCCCAAAGGGAGGCTTCATGATGATGCCTTCTCCTGTTCAATGTCTGCAAAACACAGAAACGAGTCAATCAGTTAGTGTGCTGTAGCTGTTAATCTATCTAGGTCGCTGCTCGGTTTACTAAGGTTTGTACTGACAAAAAAAACTGAGGTCATCTTACCGTCGCTGGTGGGCAACGTTTTTTTCTCCATCGTCTCGATCTTCTTCAACTTACTTTTGTCAAACGATTCAACTTCCTTAATGTCGGGTTTGTCAGACATGATTGCAGGAGATCTGGTCGGGTAAGAGACGAAGATGCATCTCGTTAGAACATTATGCATTATTACAATTTTAAATGAGTGTGCTACTACACCGTTCGCACAACAAAGACTGGCAAGATGAATGATCTTTACAATAATACCTGACAACTTGTTTAAATTATTCATTTGAATGTAAAAAATTTGCCACCATGTTAAATAGATGCCTCGACGTTTTGGCGAAAAGCTGCAGGTGGAAGAACCACCGCCCTGATGGCAACATCTCAAAAAGACAAGGTTGAAACGATGCGAATCAGTTAAAAATCAGAAGCCCCAGCATCATTAATTCTGAAAACTTTAGAAATGGCAAAGACTGGGCGGCTACGTGGCGTAGTGGGCAAGGCGCTCGCCGCGAATGCAGAGACGCTGGGCTCGCCTGTTCGAGCCCAGCGCTCCACATTGCTTTCAGTTTAGCTGGTCGTTCATACTAATACACATTGGCCGTTAGGGGGTGGGAAACTGATGGGTGGGGATCGGGCGTTGTGGACAGCGACTCCTACAGGTCGGTTGGTGCGCCTGCGCAGTAGAATCAGGAAGTGTCGGGGGCAGCGTGAGCCTCCCACGCGTTACTTCTCGCCACTGAGAGATCGAGCTGCGCAGGTGAAAAGATGCGACTGCTGTTACCTCAAGTACGGGAGGGGACTTGTGCTATGTATGACTTAGTCCACATTGCAGCCGGCTTGTGGGAGGCAAGAAACAGCGTTCGTGACAGGGGAGGGTTGAATTGGATGATACGAAATTGGGATGGGAGAAAAATATAGAAAATGGGAGAAAAAGTGAAAAAAAAAAAAAAATGGCAAAGAAAAAAAATCACGTTGTTCCGAGCGCGTTTATTAAGGAAATTAGCAACACATTGCAGCTATAGTTTCGTCTGAGAGATTATTCAGACGTAGTACATTATGTTGGGACACTTGACTACATAAATTGTAACGTCTTGATATACCGAATAGACGACCCGGTCAATAGAAAAATCCGAAGCGATAAGGACCCGATTTCCTTAGCCTTCTTCTAGCAGGGTCAGCTAAATGATGAGAACTGTAGAGTTCCGTGTTCCTTCGCTCTCCATGTTCAATGTAGAGGGTTCTGTTGCTTCGTCATCAGTGTCGTTCAATGTAGAGGGTTCGGTTTCTTTGTCACCATGGCTCATATCTTATCATATGTATTTATCCACACAAAGAACGCCTGATCCGTTTTGTTTCTTTTATGTGAATAGTTTATTTACAATAAGTGAACCAAACTACTCCTCCATTACAAACACCCCAAACATTCCCAGCTGTGACACACCCCTTTCACCCCTGTGCTCACTGACAGCTGACCGATGACAGCTGACAGCTAGATATACGTGCTTGGCTTCCCGCCACTGCGTCATACCGTCATGTCTTTACGTACTGCAAGTACAAGAACAAAACACAATACTTAGAATAAAGTTGCACCACATTTCCAATACAACACATGCCTATGAACGTCTAGGCTACTCACTACAAAACATAACAACCATAATATATGATCCCATTTTCAACATATGAGAACATATATCTCAACACCCCCACTTGTTCTCATCATCTCAAGCCGAAAATTACGATACTCATGTTAGTTTCCAAAAAAAGAAACTCTTGAATTTATTAAACTTGAACTTAACTACCGGTTTTGTAAGTATGTCTGCAGCCATATCTTCTGTTGGGCAGTAAACAATATCGATTTTCCCTTCGGTGACTGCCTCACGAATAAAGTGATACTTTACATCAATGTGTTTGGACATCTGTCTGTTCACTGGGTTCTTACTGAGTGCAATGGCCCCCTGGTTGTCTTCATGAATCTTTGTACAATGGTAGACTCTCTTATCCATGCCATTTAATAGTTGAGTTAGATACATGCTTTCCTGAGTAGTAGTAGCTAGACTGATGTATTCAGCCTCACATGTTGAGAGTGCTACTGTTGGTTGTTTCTTTGACTTCCAGGATATTGCAGGGCCTTGTTTAGTCAGGCTAAAACAGTATCCTGTCGTACTTCGTCTATCTTCCACAGAAGATGCCCAGTCAGAATCACTGTAAGCTATAAGACTTAAGTCTTCATCTGATTTCTTGAAGCACAACTCGTAGTCACTGGTTCCCGTTAGGTATCTCAAAACATGTTTAGCAGCTACTAAGTTCTCTGTTTTTGGATTTGCCAGTGTTTGTGATAATTTACTAACAATCCAGCTAATATCTGGTCGGGTACAAGTCATTGCATAGATCAAACTGCCTATGATCTCACGGTATTCTTTGGGATTAACATTGTTGTTGTCACTCTCCTCAATTCTATCAACTTCCACTTTTAATTCACATGGTGTATATCTAGGTTTACAGTTTGACATTCCAAATCTATCAAGCATTTTTAGAATGTATGTTTTCTGATTCATTTTTATTTCTTCTCCCTTTTGTTCAAACTGAATGCCCAGGAAGTATGATATTTTCCCCAGATCCTTCATGTTAAACTGGGCTTTCATGTTTTCCTTGAAACTGTTCAGAAGTTCGTTACTACTAGCGGCGATGATTAAATCATCGACCCAGATTAGTACGATAATAGTTTCATCACCCATCTCTTTTCTGTATACACAGTGATCAGATAGATTTCTTGTAAAGTTGTCTTTCTCTAGATGATCATTTAGGAGTTTGTACCAGTTCCTTCCGGACTGTTTCAGACCATAAAGGGATTTCTTTAATTTATATACCAACTTCTTCCCAGTCTCTGATACCTCTTCATAACCCTCAGGTTGTTCTAGGAATATGTCTTCCTCTATAGGAGCATGTAAGTATGCCGTTTTGACGTCCATTTGATGGACAATGAGGTCATCTTGTACTGCGACCTGCATCAATGCCCTTACTGACGTAAGGTTTGCTGTTGGAGCAAACGTCTCATGGTAGTCTATGCCTTCTGTTTGATTGTAACCCTTAGCAACGTATCTAGCTTTATATATTTGGCCTCTTTCAGCATTTTCTTTAATGGCATAGACCCATCTACCCCCCACTGTGTTCCTGCCCTCAGGCAAAAAGGTCAGTTCAAAAGTGTCATTTTCTTTCAGTGAGTTGATCTCATCGTTCATCGCTTGTTCCCATTTGGGTGACTCTGGTGACCTCAGAGCTTGTCTATAGGTTTGAGGGACTCCACAAACCGCCCTGTAACAGTAATCAACACATGTATCGGTTACATCATCATCTGTAAAATCTGATACATAGTCGTGGACCCCCTGCAATTTGCATACCGCCCCAACAGGTCCACGGAGGACGCCATAGCCCATGTGCTGCACACAGCAGCATCACACCTGGACAAGAGGCAGGGGAACTATGTGAGAATGCTATTCATCGACTACAGCTCGGCATTCAATACCATAGTCCCCTCCATACTCATAGCCAAGCTCAGGGACCTGGGCTTGAACTATGACCTCTGCCAGTGGGTCTTGGACTTCCTGACTGGCAGACCCCAGGTGGTGAGAGCAGGCAACTGCACCTCCTCATCCATCACCCTCAACATAGGGGCCCCCCAGGGCTGTGTTCTGAGCCCCCTCCTCTACTCCCTGTACACACACGACTGTGTGGCTCAGCGGAGTAGCAATACAATCATCAAATTTGCTGACGACACAGTGGTGGTGGGCCTGATCTCTGCCAACGACGAGAGGGCCTACCTGGAAGAGGTCAAGGTCCTGGCGGGATGGTGCCAGGAAAACAGCCTCTCCCTGAACGTCAGCAAAACAAAGGAGATGATTGTGGACTTCAGGAGGTCGGGGGTCAAGGACTACAGCCCCCTCAGCATCGACGGGGCACCGGTTGAGAGAGTCAACAGCTTTAAGTACCTCGGAGCCCACATATCCGAGGACTTGACATGGACCACACACATTGACAGTGTTGTGAAGAAGGCACGACAACGCCTCTACTTCCTCAGGCGCCTAAGGAAGTTCCAAGTCAGTCAGAAGATCCTTAAGAACTTCTACTCATGTACAATAGAGAGCATCTTGACCGGCAACATCACCTCCTGGTTTGGGAATAGCACTGCACAAGACCGAAGCAGACTACAAAGAGTGACACGTTCAGCCGAACGCACAATTGGAGGGGGGCTCCCCACCCTCCAGAACATTTACAACAAGCGTTGCAAGGGCAAGGCTAAGAGAATCATTAAAGACTCCAGTCACCCGAACAACTGCCTCTTTGAACTGCTGCGGTCAGGCAAGCGATACCGGAGTCTCAAGGCGAGCACAGAAAGACTCAGAAGAAGCTTCTATCCCCAGGCCATCAGGCTGCTAAACGAACAATGAACACTACACAACAACAACCACCAAACGCACATAGCACACACATCCACACGCACACACTCACTTTAAACAAACACACTGTAGCACCCACTCCACACACTTTATAGCACACACCCACTTTAAACAAACACACTGTAGCACCCACTCCCCACACTTTATATTTATTGATGAAGGATTGCACTACAACTCGTACACCTTACTGTAAATTGTACCTAAATTGTACCTCATCCCATTTCTGCTTTGCACTATATAGTACTGTACATTAGTACACTGCATAGTATTGTATATTATATGGTAACTCAGAACATTGTACATATGTCTATACCGAACACTGTGACCTTTTTCTTCTTCTAAATTACATGCTATACTATGTTATTTGATACTATCTTGTCTAGCACAGTCTCTGGAGCGTAACAGTAAGAAGCATTTTGTATGAAAGTATTCTGTACTTCTGTATGACAACTATTAAAGAAACTTGAAACGTGTAAGTATTGTGGTTTCCTCCTCTCTCTTTTTGGATAGCGGCGTTTTTCACTAGGACTAGGTTGTGGATCTGCATCGTTTTCATCCTGTTGATCTGTATCTGTATTTACAGTCTCGTCGCTCCCCTCTAGAACCTGACTCTCTGTGTTCTCCTCAACCTGTGGCTGTGGTACATGAGTGCTGTTCTTACTACCAGACTCTCTGCCTTGTGTCAGGAATTCTGTATCATCCTCATCAGTTTGAGTGTTGTTCCACACTGTTCTTTCTAATGAATTTTACTAGCCTGTGTTTTGATACCTTTCCTGTATGCGGTTTGTATACTAGGTATGCCGGGCTGTTTTTACTGTATCCCACAAATATCCCCTTTTCACATCTGGGGTCGAGTTTCTTATGATCTCCGTTGAAAACTAATCTCTGCCATCGTCCTCCTGCGGTACCACCACGTCTGGGCCCATAACCTGTAGAGTTCCGTGTTCCTTCGCTCTCCATGTTCAATGTAGAGGGTTCTGTTGCTTCGTCATCAGTGTCGTTCAATGTAGAGGGTTCTGTTTCTTTGTCACCATGGCTCATATCTTATATGTATTTATCCACACAAAGAACGCCTGATCCGTTTTGTTTCTTTTATGTGAATAGTTTATTTACAATAAGTGAACCAAACTTCTCCTCCATTACAAACACCCCAAACATTCCCAGCTGTGACACACCCCTTTCACCCCTGTGCTCACTGACAGCTGACCGATGACAGCTGACAGCTAGATATACGTGCTCGGCTTCCCGCCACTGCGTCATACCGTCATGTCTTTACGTACTGCAAGTACAAGAACAAAACACAATACTTAGAATAAAGTTGCACCACATTTCCAATACAACACATGCCTATGAACGTCTAGGCTACTCACTACAAAACATATTAACAACCATAACATATGATCCCATTTTCAACATATGAGAACATATATCTCAACAAGAACACTTACCGGTGCTGAGGGAGGATGAGCGATACAGTAGTGACGCCGATGGCGTGTATGCTTTTACCAACGCGTTCGTGTTTCCGGGTTCCCGTTTTGCCCTCTGATTGGCCACTGACCTACGCTGGTACGCCCCCCTCGCTATGAGCGTGTTATGGTTTGTAACCGACCCCAATCGCACAACACAAGACAGGTATGAGAGTAAGCCAAGAACTGGGCATTTATTGAAAACACACAGAAAATGGCACTGTCCCTTTAAGGGAGAACACAAATTACAGGGAAAACAAGAATAGGGAAAAGGACCAGTGCCTTTAAGAGGCGAGCTGGCTGAGGGGAAGGCTAGGGAAGGCTAACGGACTGGGCCAGGGCAGGGGAACAGGGAGGACTAGGAGGACTGGACAGGGAGGACTAGGAGGACTAGAGAGGGGAAACAGGGACAGAGGCCCGCGGAGGCGGGCTGGGGACAGGGAGGACTGGAAGGACTAGACAGGGAGGAATAGGAGGACTAGACGGACTGGACGGACTGGACAGGGAGGACTAGAGAGGGGAAACAGGGACAGAGGCCCGCGGAGGAGGGCTGGGGACAGGGAGGACTAGGAGGACTAGAAGGACTGGACAGGGAGGACTAGGAGGACTAGAGGACTGGACAGGGAGGACTAGGAGGACTAGAGAACTGGACAGGGAGGACTTGGAACAGGGCGAAGGCTGGAGCTGCTTACAGGGACAGAGAAAACAGACAAAGCCTGGGATACAAGCATTAGAAGAATGTTGCTGCTCTGCAGCTTCTCCCGGGAAGGTTCGTCTGAGGAATCTGACAGTGACGTAAGAGCCGCTCTGCAGAATCCTCTCGGCAGCTCTCCGAGGTGGTAACGGGATCGAGAGAGAGAGAGAGCGTGTTAGCTCAGAGTACAGTTGGGAACAGACAGGTGACAGGAGAAGTGACTTGTCCCAAACAGATAATCCTAGTGACTGAATCTTCGGTGTAAATACACACTGTGAGCAATGTCCCAACAACAATCCAAATGGTAAGATCTTCGGTGCGAATACACACAGTGAGCAAAGTCCCAATAATAAATCCAAGTGATAATATCTTCGGTGTGAATACACACAGTGAGCGATGTTCAAGCAAATATTATCCCAAATGAACTATCCAAAAAGCAGGCACAGGGTGAGTGACAGTCTGACAAAAAGCTGGATCTCTTCAGTGTTTAACACACACGAAAAACGATAGGGTCAAAGACAGTCTTGCAAAACTCACCCAGGCGCTGTGCGTAAAGAGAGCAGGATAAAACAGGGCGAGCGCGTCGTTACCGGGAACGGGTTGTCCAAGCGGAGGTCTGAGTGGTGCGCGTCTGTTTGGAGTACGCGCCGGTACGGAGAACGCATCTGGCGCGGAGTCAGGATGCGCGTCTGGAGTGCGTCTGGATGCGCGTCTGGGGTGAAGAGCGCGTCTGGCTCGGAGGTCTGGATGCGCGTCTGGAGAGCGTCTGGATGCGCGTCTGGATGCGCGTCTGGTGTGAAGAGCGCGTCAGGCTCGGAGGTCTGGATGCGCGTCTGGAGTGCGTCTGGATGCGCGTCTGCTGCGCGGAGGTCTGGATGCGCGTCTGGATGCGCGTCTGGAGTGAAGAGCGCGTCTGCTGCGCGGAGGTCTGGATGCGCGTCTGGATGCGCGTCTGGAGTGAAGAGCGCGTCTGCTGCGCGGAGGTCTGAAGTGGAACACTGGAATACCTCCCGTGGAAGTTTAGAGAGCGCAGTCCAGTGTCTCTCTCCAGGCAAACGGCGACAGGAGGCGAAGGTTTGAGCACATCACACGCCGGAGATGAAAACAGCATAACAGACAGAAACAGAAACTCCCGTAGGAGCCTCTAGACAGAGAACCTCCCGAAGGAGTCTTGGTGATAGGGATATGATACGGAACAACCCGACAAGGCCAGAGGGGAAGAGCGAGGTACTTAAAGCCCAAAGGGGAACTAATTAGAATACACGTCAGGTGCGTGAAGGTAATTGATACTTGAAACTAGAAGTGTGTGCTCGGCACCAGACCAATCAAACACATAATGACAGGTAGTCCAAGGGTGTGGCTGCTGAAGAGCAAACGAACGCGAGGGTGGGGGCTAGTGAAGTGAGGAGACAGGGAATTAAAGTACAGGGAACAGGAATTAAAGGTCCAGGGAGAGGAGAACCTCACAGTACTCAACCCCTCCACGGGAGCCACCGGGCGACCCAAAAACACAGACAGAGGGGCAGGGGAAAAAACAAGGCAACAAAACAAAAAGTACTGGGCCATGCTAGCAGGGGAAGCTACAACAAAAGTGGGGCTAGCAAAGGAACAGGGCAGCTGAGGGGTAACTAGGGAAGCCGAGGGGTAACTAGAGGAGCAGAGGGGTAACCATGGTAGCTGAGGGGTAACTAGAGGAGCTGAGGGGTAACTAGAGGAGCCAGGGGTAACTAGAGGAGCTGAGGGGTAACTAGAGGAGCTGAGGGGTAACAGCCAGGGCACTGATAGCCACAGGGCCTATGCTAGCTGTACCGCTACATTAACATAGAGGCTGCGCTAGCTGCCGGAGCTAGGCTAGCAGACAGGGCTGGAACAGGGGCACTGGAGAGGGGAACAGGGAAGGGGCTAGCAGAGGGAAAGGGTAGCTGCCAGGGCACTGATAGCTACAGGGCCTATGCTAGCTGTACTGCTACATTAACATAGAGGCTGCGCTAGCTGCCGGAGCTAGACTGGCAGACAGGGCTGGACCAGCATGAGAGAACAAGCTAGCTGGAAGGACAGTCCTAGCTGTGGGGAACTGACCTTGCTAGCTGAAGGGGCAGTCCTAGCAGTGAGAGAAAACTGACCTTGCTAGCTGAAGGGGCAGTCCTAGCAGTGGGAGCAACCTGACCTTGCTAGCTGAAGGGGCAGTCCTAGCAGTGGGAGAAAACTGACCTTGCTAGCTGAAGGGGCAGTCCTAGCAGTGGGGCAAACTGACCTTGCTAGCTGAAGCGGCAGTCCTAGCAGTGGGAGAAAACTGACCTTGCTAGCTGAAAGGGCAGTCCTAGCAGTGGGAGAAAACTGACCTTGCTAGCTGAAAGGGCAGTCCTAGCAGTGGGAGAAAACTGACCTTGCTAGCTGAAAGGGCAGTCCTAGCAGTGGGAAAAACTGACCTTGCTAGCTGAAAGGGCAGTCCTAGCAGTGGGAAAACTGACCTTGCTAGCTGAAAGGGCAGTCCTAGCAGTGGGAGAAAACTGACCTTGCTAGCTGAAAGGGCAGTCCTAGCAGTGGGAAAAACTGACCTTGCTAGCTGAAAGGGCAGTCCTAGCAGTGGGAAAAAACTGACCTTGCTAGCTGAAAGGGCAGTCCTAGCAGTGGGAAAACTGACCTTGCTAGCTGAAAAGGCAGTCCTAGCAGTGGGAAAAAACTGACCTTGCTAGCTGAAAGGGCAGTCCTAGCAGTGGGAAAAAACTGACCTTGCTAGCTGAAAGGGCAGTCCTAGCAGTGGGAGAAAACTGACCTTGCTAGCTGAAAGGGCAGTCCTAGCAGTGGGAAAACTGACCTTGCTAGCTGAAAGGGCAGTCCTAGCAGTGGGAAAAACTGACCTTGCTAGCTGAAAGGGCAGTCCTAGCAGTGGGAGAAAACTGACCTTGCTAGCTGAAAGGGCAGTCCTAGCAGTGGGAGAAAACTGACCTTGCTAGCTGAAAGGGCAGTCCTAGCAGTGGGAAAACTGACCTTGCTAGCTGAAGGAGCAGTCCTAGCAGTGGGAAGGCTACACAAAAAGTGGAGGCCATGCAGAGGGACCGGGTTAGCTGCCTGGGCATGGCTAGCTACAGGGCCTATGCTAGCTGCAAGGGCTGCATTAACATAGAGGCTGTGCTAACAGCCGGGGCTAAGCTAGCAGACTGGGGCCATGCAGAGGGACTGGGTTAGCTGCCTGGGCATGGCTAGCTACAGGGCCTATGCCAGCAGCAAGGGCTGCATTAACATAGAGGCTGTGCTAGCAGCCGGGGCAAAGCTAGCAGACTGGGCCATGCTGGTAGTAGAGGCCTAACAAGCTGCAGGGGAGCTAACAAGGCTAACAGGGAAGCAAACAGGGGAGTCAACAGGCTAACAGGGGAGCTAACAGGGGAGACTAACAAGCTAACAGGGGAGCTAACAGGGCTAACAGGGAAGCTAACAGGGCTAACATGAAAGACTAACAGGCTAAACAGGGGAGCTAACAGGGGAACTAACAGGGGAACTAGAGGGAACAAAAAAAAAAGGCAAACTCAACATACACCGTCTGTGCTGGCTGGGGTCGTCGATTGGTCGGGTCGTACTGTTATGGTTTGTAACCGACCCCAATCGCACAACACAAGACGGGTATGAGAGTAAGCCAAGAACTGGGCATTTATTGAAAACACACAGAAAACGGCACTGTCCCTTTAAGGGAGAACACAAATTACAGGGAAAACAAGAATAGGGAAAAGGACCAGTGCCTTTAAGAGGCGAGCTGGCTGAGGGGAAGGCTAGGGAAGGCTAACGGACTGGGCCAGGGCAGGGGAACAGGCAGGACAGGGAGGACTAGGAGGACTGGACAGGGAGGACTAGGAGGACTAGAGAGGGGAAACAGGGACAGAGGCCCGCGGAGGCGGGCTGGGGACAGGGAGGACTGGAAGGACTAGACAGGGAGGACTAGGAGGACTAGACGGACTGGACAGACTGGACAGGGAGGACTAGAGAGGGGAAACAGGGACAGAGGCCCGCGGAGGCGGGCTGGGGACAGGGAGGACTAGGAGGACTAGAAGGACTGGACAGGGAGGACTAGGAGGACTAGAGGACTGGACAGGGAGGACTAGGAGGACTAGAGAACTGGACAGGGAGGACTTGGAACAGGGCGAAGGCTGGAGCTGCTTACAGGGACAGAGAAAACAGACAAAGCCTGGGATACAAGCATTAGAAGAATGTTGCTGCTCTGCAGCTTCTCCCGGGAAGGTTCGTCTGAGGAATCTGACAGTGACGTCAGAGCCGCTCTGCAGAATCCTCTCGGCAGCTCTCCGAGGTGGTAACGGGATCGAGAGAGAGAGAGAGCGGGTTAGCTCAGAGTACAGTTGGGAACAGACAGGTGACAGGAGAAGTGACTTGTCCCAAACAGATAATCCTAGTGACTGAATCTTCGGTGTAAATACACACTGTGAGCAATGTCCCAACAACAATCCAAATGGTAAGATCTTCGGTGCGAATACACACAGTGAGCGAAGTCCCAATAATAAATCCAAGTGATAATATCTTCGGTGTGAATACACACAGTGAGCGATGTTCAAGCAAATATTATCCCAAATGAACTATCCAAAAAGCAGGCACAGGGTGAGTGACAGTCTGACAAAAAGCTGGATCTCTTCAGTGTTTAACACACACGAAAAACGATAGGGTCAAAGACAGTCTTGCAAAACTCACCCAGGCGCTGTGCGTAAAAAGAGCAGGATAAAACAGGGCGAGCGCGTCGTTACCGGGAACGGGTTGTCCAAGCGGAGGTCTGAGTGGTGCGCGTCTGTTTGGAGTACGCGCCGGTACGGAGAACGCATCTGGCGCGGAGTCAGGATGCGCGTCTGGAGTGCGTCTGGATGCGCGTCTGGGGTGAAGAGCGCGTCTGGCTCGGAGGTCTGGATGCGCGTCTGGAGAGCGTCTGGATGCGCGTCTGGATGCGCGTCTGGTGTGAAGAGCGCGTCAGGCTCGGAGGTCTGGATGCGCGTCTGGA
The DNA here is from genome assembly GCF_963971535.1 of Notolepis coatsorum. Lineage (NCBI taxonomy): Eukaryota > Metazoa > Chordata > Actinopteri > Aulopiformes > Paralepididae > Notolepis > Notolepis coatsorum. Next base: position 111,730,009 of record NC_140168.1, read on the forward strand.
GTGCGTCTGGATGCGCGTCTGCTGCGCGGAGGTCTGGATGCGCGTCTGGATGCGCGTCTGGAGTGAAGAGCGCGTCTGCTGCGCGGAGGTCTGGATGCGCATCTGGAGTGAAGAGCGCGTCTGCTGCGCGGAGGTCTGAAGTGGAACACTGGAATACCTCCCGTGGAAGTTTAGAGAGCGCAGTCCAGTGTCTCTCTCCAGGCAAACGGCGACAGGAGGCGAAGGTTTGAGCACATCACACGCCGGAGATGAAAACAGCATAACAGACAGAAACAGAAACTCCCGTAGGAGCCTCTAGACAGAGAACCTCCCGAAGGAGTCTTGGTGATAGGGATATGATACGGAACGACCCGACAAGGCCAGAGGGGAAGAGCGAGGTACTTAAAGCCCAAAGGGGAACTAATTAGAATACACGTCAGGTGCGTGAAGGTAATTGATACTTGAAACTAGAAGTGTGTGCTCGGCACCAGACCAATCAAACACATAATGACAGGTAGTCCAAGGGTGTGGCTGCAAGAGCAAACGAACGCGAGGGTGGGGGCTAGTGAAGTGAGGAGACAGGGAATTATGTACAGGGAACAGGAATTAAAGGTCCAGGGAGAGGAGAACCTCACAGAGCGTGTGTCTGTGCGCTATTGTTTATTATTATCCGGCCACAGTGTGGGTTCCCTGGTCGGTGATGATGAGCTCAAATAGGTTATTATAATAAACACTGAATGGAGCAATATAGCCTTGTTGTTAGTTAGACTTACCGGACAATTCAGTACAGCAGGCTATACGGTCTTCTTCAGTTGAGTTACACTTTGAAACATTTATAGTGAGTCTTATACTCCAGTATTCTGCCTTTAATATTGTGATATTATTCAGGATAATCCAGTATGCTGTGGTTAATATTGTGATATTATTCAGGATACACCATTCTGTTTTTAATATTGTGATATTATTCATGCTGTGATGTGAATGCCGTCCATGTTAGTTTACCTTCAATGGAGAAGTGCATTAAATCATTTTAATGCAAAAAAAGTGTCCTCTGTTCTTTAATTTCAGCATTGTCTATCGCAGAACACATTCCACTGTGGGCAGAGTGTATGCTTGGTTTCATTCTAGCCTTGCCTAAACACCAGCTGATGATTTCACTAATTGGCTCACCTCTCCAACTAACTCACCTGGTGCAATGTATAGTTAAAATGAAAACTTGGCCCACGATGGAATGAGTTTGAGACCCCTGGTCTATCCCTTTAAAAAAAATTACTTTTACTTTTTAGTACTTAAGTACATTTAAAAGTAGGACTTTTTGACTTTTACTCAAGTGTGTTTTTAGCCAGATACTTTGACTTTTACTTGAGTCAGATTTTGAGACGGTACCCATACTTTCACTTAAGTATAATTTCTGGGTACTTTTTACACCCCTGCTTATTGGAACCAACAGACTGAAGCTGACTCTAGATCAGTATTTCCACAGGTTCCTAAAATGTATTTGCCTGCCTTGGGATTTATTTATTTATTTCTCCTCCTATTTTTCTTGTATTTTCCTCCCATCCCAATTTGTTTTAGTCGTTATGCCAATTCCCCCCTCCCCTTCCTGGTTGTTGCGTGCATTTGCCCCCTACTTGTCGGTCTAGGGAGCCCTGAAGTCTATCACATGCTTCCTCCGATACATAGGAGACAGCCAGAAGCCTCTTTTCACCTGGCAGCGAGGACTCTCATTGGGTGGGTGTAACGCGTGGGAGGGCATACTACCTCACCCAGATGCGTCTATACTTCCCACAAGCAAGTTGTCCTTTTGCGCAATCTGATTGGCCACTGACGTTTCTGGTCATGTGACATGTGCGCCCAATCGTGTGACGGCAAGTTCTTTGGACGGTTAAGCTTAGGCACTCTTCCGAAGTTGGTTAAGGTTAGAGTTTGTCTTAGAGCATGGCGATAAAACGCCAGCCCTGATTCCAAACTCTAACCATAACCAACTGCGAAAGAGTCGCCTAAGCTTAACCAGTGATAAACTAGGCGTTCGGTCGTTTGCAGGCTGTTCGACGCGGAAATGGGCTAAGACACTGCTCATCATGCGATTGGGCGCACATGTCACATGACCAGAAACGTGCGTGGCCAATCAGAGCACAAAACGGGAACGCGGAAGGACAACTTGCTTGTGGGAAGTAGACGCCACCCGCGTCCCTTCCTCGCTGTGCAGGCGCCCTGACCGACCTGTAGGAGTAGCTGTTTACAACGACCAGAATACCACCCACCGGCTTCCCTCCCGCTGACACTGCCAATTGTGTCAGTATGACGACCGGCCAAGCCGGAGACACCGCTGACAGCCGGATTCGATACCAGTGTCTCTGCAGTGGTAGACAGGCGCTTAGTCCGCTGCCTTGGGATTTTGAAGTTATGTTGCTTATTATTTGACCAGACAGGACTCAGTGCACATTTAACAGGGAACACCACTCAAATGACAATTTTCATTTCCATGGAAAGTTCAATCAATAATTTGTGAAGATGAGCTACTCTCTCTCCCAAAGCCAGAAACCAGAGAAGTAAGAACCAAACTTGATGCCATCAAGTATAGTGGAGCTATAAATATGGAGCTGTTCCATTGATAATGAATGGGATATTGATTTTGTGGACCCAGAGAACATTTATTTTGTAATATATATTCAAATGAGCTTTATTCCATAGTACTGGACTCTGTCTCTTCTGAAACAGAAAATGTACCTATGAACTCAGAACATTCCCCTGGATGCTCTCAATGTCATCTATACAAAATACTAACCTACACTCTTTTACTATTATGCACTTTGCTATTACTGTAAGTATTCTACCTATATTCTACCTATATTAGTATGCTAATATGTCTATACTACTATCTATGCACTCAAGAGTGTAGCACTCAAATTCGACACTGTTTGACAAACAATATCACTTACCCTTAGCTGACTTGTTGTACAGAACTTGTAAATTGCTTCGGATAAAAGCATCAGCTAAATGTAAATGGAATGTAAAAGTGCTACAGTATATACTGTAAATGCAGTCCATTTATAAGGAGGTAGTTCAACTTTTTTTTACTTGAGTCACACTCACAGGTCAGAGTCTAGCGACTCTAGCCCCCATAGCCACACTCCCTAGCATGCCCAGTTAGCCTACCTCACACTTTCTCTGCAGAATTTATTTTAATTATGCTATATGTAACTGAGGGGTACAATTCCCTGACTGTATTGATAAGTATGGTATCATTAAACCACTACCGCTTTATGTACTTTAACTACTGGCCATACAGTACACGATATCTAAATATGATAAACACTTTCCCACAATGAAATCGGGTCCACACAAAGGTAATAATCAAATATTTAATATATAGCAAAAGGTACATATAATAGTTACTATTACATTTATGATTTGAATGCACTTGTAAGGCAAATGAGTACTCGTAGGCAAATCAACACTGAATGTCCAATCTCTGGTTACGCAGGAAGCAAGTATACAACCTGGCTCTTAGGGAATTATAACGATGGCACACTTAATGATTATAGCTGGATATACTGTAGGGGTCCTCCCGGTTGTAAGCCGGTAGGGGGGGTAGGAGAGCCGTCGGCAGTATCCCGTCTGGTCAACGATGTCTAGGGAGACTTCAAGTACAGAAGACAGTGCAGTAGAATCTTGATCCACAGATGAATACACCTTGGCTCTCTTGTAGGCTGTAGCTGTAGCTGTAGCTGTAGGTCCACAATGAAGAAGAAGCGAGGCGACCTCAGTCTGGTCTGAGCGCCGTCTCACCTTGACTCCTTTCGGGGTAAATCCAACACTCACCGGTGTTGGCGATTATCCGCTCCACAAATCAAAGTACCAAAGCAAATATATATTCCATGCCGCATAGGGCTCAGCAGTCGTCGGGTAGGTAATCCAATGTACAGGTCCACTCGGTCCTCGCCTAGAACTCCTCGGATGAAAGCACCACGTGTGGTCTGCCCAACCTGGTTAAGACTCTAGATAACGCGAGGAAGCGACGGGGATGCTGCTCACTTTAGAACTCTAACCGCACGATGCACCATACATAATAGACTATTATTACTTAATAGAAATACGGTGCCAAACTCTGACAATTCAGCTATTAATTCGCACGAGGTCTCAATGCTATTCTAAGGCCAAACAGGCCATACTACACCGCACGCGGTATCGTGGGGTGAGGCTTCACGTTCTGTTACTTAGTTGGGTAGAAGGGTAAAGGACTAAGGGATAAGAGGACTTCTACATTTACTTGCGCCATATTTATATGCACGGTGAACAAATAGTGCCACTCTCCTTTCGGTAGCCGTATTCCTGCGCAGAGCCGGGGCTAGTAGGGACATGTTTCGTCGGTACCATTGAACTTGGCTCCAAGGGGCTTGTCTCCTGGCGCCAGGTCCTTGTCCAATAAGAGAATGAACTATTATGGGCTATAGTAGACTAAAGGGATATTCCGTGTATATATACAAGGAATATACAAGGGATATCAAACGATATACAAATACTATTCAATATATATCCATAAATAAATATATATATTCGGTTTAATCTGATCCTTCACAACAGCCGCCCCCTAATTAGTCCCACCTAATTAGCTAAGCAGAGACAGATTAACCGCACTGTCCACTACTCAATGTCCGCTGTAAGGGTCAGTCAGTTCACAAAGTCATGGGGTCATGGTCGTCATCGATAGTATCGGGGAGCCTTGGCAGTTCTATTAGCCTCGCCACGGGTCGGGTGTAGGTCCGCCCTTGGACGAGCACTTCAGCTGCTCGGACCTTTCCATCGGCACCGGTGATCACTTTGCTTACGCGGCCAGCCGGCCACATAGCCCGGGGTAGTGACTGGTCGATAATCATGACGACTGTTCCTTCTGTCAAATTGTCTCTCTCTTTCACCCACTTCTGGCGGGTCTGTAGAGACGGTAGGTAGTGGAGTAGGAAGCTGTTCCAAAACTTGTCAGCCAGTACTTGACTGTACCTCCACATTCTTCGGCCGTTCGCTTCTTCAGGCCTGTACATTGTCTGTGGTAGCGCGGGGTCCAGCCGCCCCATCAAGAGTGTGTTGGGGGTGACTGGGTCGACATCTGCTACATCACTTGAGACGTAACCGAGGGGCTTTGAGTTCAATACTCCCTCGATCTCCGTGAGGACTGTCATTAAGACTTCTTCCGCCACGGTCTGGGCCCCAAGCACGGCGTACAGGGCTGTCTTTATAGAACGTACTTCTCATTCCCAGGTTCCACCGAAGTGAGGTGCGTTCGGGGGATTAAACTGGAAGTCAATCTGGGATGGAGCGAGGTGGGTCTTAAGTTCTGGGCCCATAGCTTGGAAGCTCTCTCTCAGCTCTCTTTCTCCGCCTTTGAAGTTTGTCCCGTGATCAGACAACAATGTAGACGGTTTTCCTTTCCGTGATGTGAATCTTCGGAAGGCCATAAGGAATGAGTCTGTGCTCATGGTTGGGAGGAGTTCGATATGTATCGCTCTGGTGGTCATGCATTTGAATACAATACCCCACCGCTTCTCGGTTCCTCTTCCTCTCTTTATATACAGCGGGCCGAAACAGTCCATACCGGTGGAGTGAAAAGGCTTGTCGCCGAGTCGGAGGCGACAGGGAGGTAGGTCAGCCATCCGGGGTATACTGGGCTGGGCTCGCCACTTACGACAGTCTAGACAGGTTCGCTGGAAGCGCCGCACTGCTTCTCTCCCTTGCAGTATCCAATAACGACATCTGATCTCCGCGAAGACTCTCTCTGCCCCTGCGTGGTGCACATCCTCGTCGTATTTCTTTATGATCAGCTCTGTGACCTTGTGTCGGCTGTTCAAGACTATCGGGTACTTGACGTCATCCGGTAAGTCTGGGGCTCTCCGCAGACGACCACCCACTCTGATGAGATTATGGGCGTCGCTCTCGGGGGCTAGGTGGAGCAGTCTGCTGTCTGATGGGACGGGCTTTGCTCCCTGTAGACAGGCTAGCTCATCGGGGAACGAGTCTCTCTGGGCTCGTTGTAGTAGGAGAAGTTCTGCTTCTTCGTAGTCAGCTGCTGAAATGTCAGTTGTGGGCTGAACCTCTGGGTGGTGCCACAGAAATGTCTTTAGCTGCGCACTCTGTAGGGTGAGGCAATCATCTAGATCGGGGTCTGTGGGGACGAGTGTGTGTGTCAACCCACAGAACATAGGTTTCTTGTTCTCTGCCTCCTCTTTACTCGCCTCCCGTGGGGTGGGTGTAGGCCACTCTTCTTCGGGGAGCTTGAGAAACTCTGGTCCGTCACTGTAGAGGTTGTGACGGGTGAGGTCATCCAGGGACATTCCCCGGGTGATGACGTCAGCTGGGTTGTGTTTGGTGTCCACATACCTCCAGCCCGCTACTTCTGTTAACTCTTGAATCTCGGTGACTCTGACTCCCACGAAGACCTTGTATCTGCACGAATCAGACCGGATCCATGTGAGTACTGTCGTGGAGTCTGACCACAAGATTGTTCTTTGCACCGGGATGGTGAGTTCACGTTGGATTAACGTGGCGAGCTGCGCTCCTGCTAGGGCTGCGCAGAGCTCTAGACGCGGGATAGATTGTTGCTTTCGTGGGGCTATTCTTGAGCGAGCCAGGATGAAAGCAGTATGTATTTCTCCTCCCTCCTCTCGGGCACGCAAGTAGGCCACCGAACCGTAGGCTACTTCGGAGGCGTCGCAGAATACGTGCAGGTCGATCTTGCATGTCTCTGGCCTCACTGTGGGTGGGAAGTAGCTGCGGCGTATATTAACACCTGGGAGTGAGCGGAGTTCCGTCTCCCACTCTCTCCATGTGGATGCAAGGTGTTCGGGTATGGGATCGTCCCAGCCCTGGTCCTTGTCCCATAGCGCTCTTACAATCATCTTTGCCCTGGTGGTGTAAGGTAGAATACATCCCAACGGGTCATATTGTCTGGCGAGTGTTCTGTATACACTCCGTCTGGTGGTCGGTATTGCCGTCGACCTTCCCTGCTCCTTGGTCAGGGGTTTGTGCCTATAATGGAGCGAGTCTGTTTTGAAGCGCCAGACTAGTCCTAGTGTCATTTCTTGGGCTTCTCCTGGGATGGTCGCCATCCAGGTGTCACTGCTCGCTGCCTTGTCCTCGGGGGAGAGGCTGCGCAGTACTTGCGGGTCGCTGCTGGCCCACTGCCTGAGATCAAAGCCGCCTTTGATCAGGGAGGCGCGGAGCTTGAGTAGGAGAGCCTCGGCTTCTTCTGGCGTCGAGACGCTTTGTAAACAGTTGTCCACGTAGAAACTATTTGTCACACTTTGTTGGACCTCTTCATCTGCTGCTGGGTCCTCTGCGACGTGTTTTTGTAGTGCAAACGTAGCACAGCATGGGCTGCATGTGGTTCCGAAAGGGAGGACTTCCCATTGATAGATGGCTGGGTGCTCATCTCCGATCCTCTCTCTCCATAGGAACCGCAGCAGGGGCTTGTCCTCCTCCACTAGTCTCACCTGCAGGAACATCCCTTTGATGTCGCCGCTGATAGCCACCTTGTCCTGGCGGAAGCGTAGTAGCACGCCTAGTAGGGAGGGGCCGAGTGTTGGGCCGGCCAAGAGTTCTTTATTCAGATTTTGTGATCCGATCTGGTAGCTGCAGTTAAACACAATGCGATCCTTGCCGTTGTGGTGGACCTTGTGGTGCGGCACGTACCATGATTCGGTCGTCTGATCGGCCTCTTTAATGTCAATTTTCTTTATGTGTCCCGCTGTGATTAGTTTGTTAATCTCAGCGCGGTACACAGCTTCTTGAGCGGGGTCTTTGGCTAGGCGCCGCTCTGTGTTCAATAGATACCGCTCCGTCGCTTCTTTTGTGGCGTGAAAGGTGGGCATTCCCTCTCGCCTCAGGAGTGGAGTTGCGTATCTCATCACTCCGTTGACGTTGACTCTCTTTGTCCCGTGCTCGAGGAGGGCTATAGCGTAGATATCTTCCTTAGAACGAATGTCTTTCTTTTCGTTCTTAAAGGGCATTGTCTCTAGTGTCCATAGCCTCTCGACATGCTGCAGGAGTGTGGTGTCTCCTTCTGTCGCTCTGGAGTGGAGGCAGCTAGTGGCTGCTGTTCGGTTAAGAGACTTGGCGAGGGGGCCTTGTAATGTCCATCCTAGGCGGGTCTCGACTGCTGCAGGGCAACCTCTGGGTCCTGTATGGACCCGGTCTATCGGGACTATGAGGTCTGCATGGTCGGAGCCTATCAGCAGGGTCGGGGTGGCACCGTCTATGAGCGGGATAGGGAGTTGACGCAGGTGCACATATTTATCCATCAGCTTGGCGATGGGGTAGGTGTACTGCGATAGTCCTATTTCTTGGCTGGTGAAAGCATTAGTAATCCTATACCGTGTCTCGGGCTGCCCGCTGGCTGCGATAGTGAAGGAGACATTCTCGCCCTTTATCGTCTTTAGATCTCTTCTTATTGTCCGAATCGTCATCTGGTTCTCGCTCCCCCGCAGCCCCAGCTGGGCCGCAGCGGACGCGAGGAGAAGGGTCTTCTCTGACCCGTCGTCAAGGACGGCGTAAGTGTCCATGACCTTATCTTGGTAACTCAGTGTTACGCGGACCACCTTTAAGAGCACCTGGGCGCCGCTGCTGCTAGCGGGGTCAATGTACATAACGCTTGCCTTTGTGCTGCTGGATGGTGCAGGCTTTCTTCTGTTACTGTCGTGTAGGACATCTAGGTGGGCTCCGTCACACCGACTACACCTCTTCTTGAGGCGGCACTCGGCTGCCATGTGACTGCGCGCACATCGGTAACAGCGCCTGTTGGACTTTATCCAGTGACTCACTTCTTCAGCGGTCATCTTCTTGAACTGGTCACATTGTGACAACCAGTGTTCCTTCTCGCAGTACGGGCACACCATCTTCCACTTCTCTTTCATCGAGGGGGTACTGTGGTTCTTGCTGCTCGGTACTGATTCTGATTGGTGCATGACAGTCACCGATCTTCGGCCATCGTTTGCTCTCCTAGGTCCCTCTCTGGAGCTTGGTGTGCTCCGCACGAACGTATCCAGCCGTAGGCTGCTGACTTCTCTCGCCAGGAAGTCGGCTAGGTCTAGGAGGGATGGCTCGGGACCGTTAGGATCACGGTGGTCTCTTTGCCGCCTGAAGCGCTCCTGTCGGGCGGGCGGCAGCTTCTCTAAAATCCTCTCGACGTTCGAGTTTGCGTATAGTTCGTGCATACCCTTTTCTCGTTGCGCCCCCAGCATCCCTACCAGGGATTGTACTTTGATAGACAGGTCGTCTAGTGAGCGATTGTCTGTTGCTGGGGGTAGGCGGTCAATATGCCTTATCTCTTGTATTACGTAATCCCATATACGTCCATATCTTTGGTCTAGTGCTGCTAGAGCCGCTGTGTATGGGGTAGTAGAGGTGGCATAGGCCAGCGCTATGTTGTGCGCTCTGGGCACTTTCAGGTGCTTCAATAGGATTGCATACTTGTGGCGTTCATCAGCGACATCCACCATCATTGTCTCTAAGCACATCCGTAGCTCCGTGTACTGTGCTCGGTTCTCATGGGTGAAGTCTGGAAACGTCGGTGTGCCAATGTATGACGCCGTGGATGGCTGGCACATCGGTGAGCGTTGGAAGAGAGGCCTCCTGGGCGAGTCTCTTCTTACGCCTCTCGGTGGGCTGGTACTGGCAGGGTACCATGGCCCGCTGGTCCAGGTGCTATTCCTCGGGACTGGTCGTGCGTCATGCTCACCCGTGAATCGAGTCGGGGGTCTGTAGCGCAGAGCCGCGGGGGTATAGCCTGGGCTGTACTGGACCTCCTGGTCCTGTGGAGTAATGTGCTGCTGTCGGGCTTGACTCTCCTCTTCTCCCTCTTCTTCCTCTGCCAGGTCTTCTAGATCCTGTAGTCGTCTATTTAGCCTCTCCGCGGTGTCCGCTGTTCCTTCCTTGTAGCTGGGTCTCACTTGGACCGGTCGGGGAAGGAGTTCGGAGGGGGGTGTGGGCTCTCTCTGGCGGTCGGGCTCAGGGTCGCTTAATCGGTTAGGGGAGGGTGCCCTTGACCCGTGTCTTGACGAGGCCCTGGAACCCCTTGTGGAGGGAGGGGGTGTTGCCCTGGTGATCAGCTGCTCCATTAGCTGCGCTTGTAGTCTGTCGCGCTCGGCTTGTAGTCTGTCGCGCTCGGCTTCGCGCTTGGTGAGATCTGCTTCTCTTTGGGCACCGGCAGCGGCACGCTGGGTGTCGGCCCGGTCTCTTGCCATATTCTCTTCCGTCTGAAGGCGTCTCAGCTCCAGACGTATGTGCTCTTCTTCGCTCCGTTGCTGTGCTTGGAGTCGATCGCGTTCACCCTGAAGTCGATCGCGTTCGGTAGAGGCTGCCAGGGTGGCGAGGAACGCCTGTGACAGCATCCTCTCCGCCTCGCTGGGGGAAGACGCTTGTTGAGGTGAGCCGCTCCTGGCAGTACCCGTTGGGGATGCGTTCCCCTGCGGGGAGTCCTGGAGTTCTATCTCCTCGGCGCTCTCCTCATCTTCTTCCGTGCAGAGTTCCATCTCTGAAGGGTTGTCTTCCTCCCGGAGCTCTTGGGGGACTACTTCTTCGGTCTTGGCGGGGGGTAAAGTTGTGTCAGTTCCCTCCTGGTCCCCACCGTGAGCTTGGTCAGTTACATTAGAACCCACTAGGGCCTCTGTGGTCGGGGTATCCTGGTTGATAGGGTCGGACATAATTTTACTTTCTACTTTTACCGCGTTTACCGTTTGTAGAAGGCTAGGTAGTATACTGGCAGCGTAATCCTCTAAGTACTGAGGTGGCTGTCGTCTACGCTGCGGGCGTTCTACTTTAGGAGGACCGTTTCGTGGAGTGTTCATCATAGGCCATTTCAATATTAATACCACTATATTAATATTACACTAATTACCCTCCGGCTCGAAGGACCAATTGTAACTGAGGGGTACAATTCCCTGACTGTATTGATAAGTATGGTATCATTAAACCACTACCGCTTTATGTACTTTAACTACTGGCCATACAGTACACGATATCTAAATATGATAAACACTTTCCCACAATGAAATCGGGTCCACACAAAGGTAATAATCAAATATTTAATATATAGCAAAAGGTACATATAATAGTTACTATTACATTTATGATTTGAATGCACTTGTAAGGCAAATGAGTACTCGTAGGCAAATCAACACTGAATGTCCAATCTCTGGTTACGCAGGAAGCAAGTATACAACCTGGCTCTTAGGGAATTATAACGATGGCACACTTAATGATTATAGCTGGATATACTGTAGGGGTCCTCCCGGTTGTAAGCCGGTAAGGGGGGTAGGAGAGCCGTCGGCAGTATCCCGTCTGGTCAACGATGTCTAGGGAGACTTCAAGTACAGAAGACAGTGCAGTAGAATCTTGATCCACAGATGAATACACCTTGGCTCTCTTGTAGGCTGTAGCTGTAGCTGTAGCTGTAGGTCCACAATGAAGAAGAAGCGAGGCGACCTCAGTCTGGTCTGAGCGCCGTCTCACCTTGACTCCTTTCGGGGTAAATCCAACACTCACCGGTGTTGGCGATTATCCGCTCCACAAATCAAAGTACCAAAGCAAATATATATTCCATGCCGCATAGGGGTCAGCAGTCGTCGGGTAGGTAATCCAATGTACAGGTCCACTCGGTCCTCGCCTAGAACTCCTCGGATGAAAGCACCATGTGTGGTCTGCCCAACCTGGTTAAGACTCTAGATAACGCGAGGAAGCGACGGGGATGCTGCTCACTTTAGAACTCTAACCGCACGATGCACCATACATAATAGACTATTATTACTTAATAGAAATACGGTGCCAAACTCTGACAATTCAGCTATTAATTCGCACGAGGTCTCAATGCTATTCTAAGGCCAAACAGGCCATACTACACTGCACGCGGTATCGTGGGGTGAGGCTTCACGTTCTGTTACTTAGTTGGGTAGAAGGGTAAAGGACTAAGGGATAAGAGGACTTCTACATTTACTTGCGCCATATTTATATGCACAGTGAACAAATAGTGCCACTCTCCTTTCGGTAGCCGTATTCCTGCGCAGAGCCGGGGCTAGTAGGGACATGTTTCGTCGGTACCATTGAACTTGGCTCCAAGGGGCTTGTCTCCTGGCGCCAGGTCCTTGTCCAATAAGAGAATGAACTATTATGGGCTATAGTAGACTAAAGGGATATTCCGTGTATATATACAAGGAATATACAAGGGATATCAAACGATATACAAATACTATTCAATATATATCCATAAATAAATATATATATTCGGTTTAATCTGATCCTTCACAACACTATATGTTTTAAGTTTGGGTGTGCTCAACATTTATCTTTTAATATATTATAAATTGACTATTTTATCACATTCTTAAGGTTATAAACTCTCTGCTATAAATCATCAATATCCTTTGCCCAATAACCTTTTGTATTTGGCCTGTACTGTATCACCTTCATAATCCACTTACATCCATATTTAAAAGTGCACATGGCAGTTTTGTTCACGTTTGCAGAGTCTGCAAGTACTTAACAAAACATACATGTACACGTGTGAACATATCATTTTTCTGTCTTATGTCATCATAAATCAAAACAAAATCATCACAACAGTGAAGTTTAACTTTATAACCCAGAAACCCTTCCTTTAAAGACGATGTTGAGGAAGAAGTTTTACATTTCTCTGAGTTTAACATTTTTACTTAGTATCTCTGCCCTACTCTGGATATTTTATTTTATTTAATAAAAACAAATTTGTTCTCACTTTTTCTGTATTTATCTCCCATCCCAATATAGTCGTTATGCCAATTCCCTTCCTGGTCGTTGTGCGCATTGCCCCACTGTCGGCCTGGGGAGGGTGTAGAACTACCACATGCGTCCTCCGATACATGTGGAGTCAGCCAGCCGCTTCTTTTCACCCGACAGCGAGGAGTCTCACTGGGGGAACGTAACGCGTGCAGAGGTTCTCGCTATTTCCCCCCGATCCCCTCCCTGCTGAACAGGCGGCCCGACCGACCAGTAGGAACCGCAGTTTACAATGACCAGGACGCGTCTATATTAAAGGCAGCCCAAGAGTGCTTCCGCGTTTCTCTGATTGGCCACGACGCCCATGTGACCGCGGCAGAGCGGAAATAGGCTGCTGCTCCGGCGAAAGAAAGACAGGCATTCTATTGCCATGCTCTGCGACAAACTCTAACCTTAACCAACTCCGAAAGAATGCCTAAACTTAACCCTAACCTTAACCAACTCCAAAAGAATGCCTAAACTTAACCCTAACCTTAACCAACTCCGAAAGAATGCCTAAACTTAACCGGCGAAAGAAAGACAGGCATTCTATTGCCATGCTCTAAGACAAACTCTAACCTTAACCAACTCCGAAAGAATGCCTAAACTTAACCGGCGAAAGAAAGACAGACGCTAGTTACGTTTATATAGAGAGATGATCAATTAATTAAACGTAAAAAAATAAAAAAAAAATTGAAGTGATTCGAACTTGTCACCAAATGACCACAGGCTCCACAGCAAGCTGAGGAACAAGTTGAGCTAACCATCGATGTTAAAACAGGGGGGATTACAAATGCATAATGCCGCGTCAACCTATGCGCTGCTGCCGCTCTGCCGCTCCGCTCTGGAGTTAGACTATTGGATTATCAGATTATATATTGCATATATTTAGCATTTTAGATTATATATTAGATTAGATTTAGACTATTGGATTATATTAGCATATTAGCTAATATGCATATTATATATTGCATATTAGCATTTAAGCATTTCGTTTCTTTAGACTATATATTAGATTTGATTTATATTATTATTAGATAATATATTGTAACCATATTTATTGTAGGGCAAAATAACTGAGAGGGCATACATACCCTCATCTCGCACCTTGTTGCCCATATCCAGAGTTAAACTATATTGTATATTGTTTACACTGCCTTTTATTCTATTTTTATTTGTACTTCGCACTGAACTATACTTCTGTGACCTGTATGTCTTCTACTACCTGTACCTCCTCCCCTCGCCCCTCCTGCTATGATGCCTGAATTTCCCCAAGGGGATCAATAAAGGAATGTCTTATCTTAACATAAACAAACCATTTACTGTACAGCTAAAAGTAGCGCAAATACATTTAAAAACACATATTTACCTATGTATAATTGTAACTGAGGGGTACAATTCCCTGACTGTATTGATAAGTATGGTATCATTAAACCACTACCGCTTTATGTACTTTAATTACTGGCCATACAGTACATGATATATAAATATGATGAACACTTCCCACAATGAATCGGTTCCACACCAAATGGTAATTAAGTATTTATTGCAGCAAAAGGTACATAATATACTTCTCTGTATTTTACTTTGGATGCGCTTATAAGGCAAAGGAATGTGCGTAGGCAAATCAATAATGAATGTCCATTCTCTGGTTACGCAGGAGGTAATTATACAACCTGAATCTTAGGGAATTATATCTATGGTACACTAGTAATATATAGCGGGAGATACTGGAAGGGTCCCCCCGGTTGTAAGCCAGCAGGGGTAGAGGATCTGTCGGTAGTAGAGAGTCTGGTCAACGATGACTAAGGAGACTCCAAGTACAGGAGACGGTGCAATAGTCTCTTGATCCACAGACGAATACAGCTGTTCTCCGTAGACTGTAGCTCCACAGTGAAGAAAGCTAGCCGGCCTCAGGCTCTCTGAGGCGCAGACTCGACTGGTCTCCTCACAGGGTAAATCCAACACGTGTAGGCGTCGGCGATTCCCCGCTCCATAAATCACAGGACCAAAACAAATATAATCCAGCCGCAAAGGGCTATGTAGTCGTCGGGTAGATTAATCCAGTGTACATGTCCACACGGTTCTTGTCTAGGTCTCCTCGGGTGAAAGCGCCATGAAAGCAGCCCAGCCTGGATAAGCACTCTAGCTGATACGAGGAAGCGTTGGTGATGCTGGTCACTGTAGAACTTTAGTCGCACGATACACTATACACAAATAGACTATTACTGACTTAATAGAAATATGTCGCACTCGACGGTATAGCGCCAAACTCTGACAATTCAGTTATTAATTCGCACGCGGTCTCAATGCTCTATTTTGGGGCCAAACAGGCCATACTTCACCGCACGGAGTATCGTGGGTGAGGCTTCAACTTATTGGGTAACTCCGACTTCTGACTAAGTGCTTCTGTATTCACCTGCGCCATATTTATATGCACAGCGAACAAACTAGTGCCAACCTCATTTCTGTCTCGTATTCCTGGGCAAGGCCGGGCATGCACAGACATGTCTTGACGGTGACTTTGAACCTGACTCCGGAGGCATGGCTCTGGCGCCTGTGGACCGCTGTCCAATAGGAGAATGAAATATTATGGTCTGTAATAGGCTAAAGGGATATTCCGTGTATATGTACAAGGAATATACAAGGGATATCAAACGATATACAAATACTATGCAATATATATCAATCAATAAATATATATATTCGGTTTAATCTGATCCTTTGTAACAGCCGCCTCCTAATTAGTCCCACCTAATTAGCTAAGCAGAGACAGATTAACCGCACTGTCCACTACTCAATGTCTGTTGTGAGGGGTCGGGCAGTTCACAAAGTCATGGGGTCATGGTCGTCATCGATAGTATCGGGGAGCCTTGGCAGTTCTATTAGCCTCGCCACGGGTCGGGTGTAGATCCGTCCTTGGACGAGCACTTCGGCTGCTCGGACCTTTCCGTCGGCACCGGTGATCACTTTGCTTACGCAGCCAGCCGGCCACATAGCTCGGGGTAGTGACTGGTCGATAATCATGACGACTGTTCCTTCTGTCAAATTGTCTCTCTCTTTCACCCATTTCTGGCGGGTCTGTAGAGACGGTAGATAGTGGAGTAGGAAGCTGTTCCAAAACTTGTCAGCCAATACTTGACTGTACCTCCACATTCTTCGGCCGTTCGCTTCTTCAGGCCTGTACATTGTCTGTGGTAGCGCGGGGTCCAGCCGCCCCATCAAGAGTGTGTTGGGGGTGACTGGGTCGACATCTGCTACATCACTTGAGACGTAACCGAGGGGCTTTGAGTTCAATACTCCCTCGATCTCCGTGAGGACTGTCATTAGGACTTCTTCCGCCACGGTCTGGGCCCCAAGCACGGCGTACAGGGCTGTCTTTATTGAACGTACTTCTCGTTCCCAAGTTCCACCGAAGTGAGGTGCGTTCGGGGGATTAAACTGGAAGTCAATCTGGGATGGAGCGAGGTGGGTCTTAAGTTCTGGGCCCATAGCTTGGAAGCTCTCTCTCAGCTCTCTTTCTCCGCCTTTGAAGTTTGTCCCGTGATCAGACAATAATATAGACGGTTTGCCTTTCCGCGATGTGAATCTTCGGAAGGCCATAAGGAATGAGTCTGTGCTCATGGTTGGAAGGAGTTCTATATGCATCGCTCGGGTGGTCATGCATTTGAATACAATACCCCACCGCTTCTCGGTTCCTCTTCCTTTCTTTATATACAGCGGGCCGAAACAGTCCATACCGGTGGAGTGAAAAGGCTTGTCGCCGAGTCGGAGGTGACAGGGAGGTAGGTCAGCCATCCGGGGTATACTGGGCTGCGCTCGCCACTTACGACAGTCTAGACAGGTTCGCTGGAAGCGCCGCACTGCTTCTCTCCCTTGCATTATCCAATAACGACGTCTGATCTCCGCGAAGACTCTCTCTGCCCCGGCGTGATGCACATCCTCGTCGTATTTCTTTATGATCAGCTCTGTGACCTTGTGTCGGCTGTTTAAGACTATCGGGTACTTGACGTCATCCGGTAAGTCTGGAGCTCTCCGCAGACGACCACCCACTCTGATGAGACCATGGGCGTCGCTCTCGGGGGCTAGGTGGAGCAGTCTGCTGTCTGATGGGACGGGCTTTGCTCCCTGTAGACAGTCTAGCTCATCGGGGAACGAGTCTCTCTGGGCTCGTTGTAGTAGAAGAAGTTCTGCTTCTTCGTAGTCAGCTGCTGTAATGTCAGTAGTGAGCTGAACCTCTGGGTGGTGCCACAGGAATGTCTTTAGCTGCGCACTCTCTAGGGTGAGGCAATCGTCTATGTCGGGGTCTGTGGAGACGAGTGTGTTCAATCCACAGAACATAGATTTCTTGTTCTCCTCTTTACTCGCTTCCCATGGGGTGGGTGTAGGCCACTCTTCTTCCGGGAGCTTGAGGAACTCTGGCCCGTCACTGTATAGGTTGTGACGGGTGAGGTCATCCAGGGACATTCCCCGGGTGATGACGTCAGCTGGGTTGTGTTTTGTGTCCACATACCTCCAGCTTGCTACTTCTGTTAAATCTTGAATCTCTGTGACTCTGACTCCCACGAAGACCTTGTATCTGCACGAATCAGACCGGATCCATGTGAGTACTGTCGTGGAGTCTGACCACAAGATTGTTCTTTGCACCGGAATGGTGAGTTCACGTTGGATTAACGTGGCGAGTTGCGCTCCTGCTAGGGCTGCGCAGAGCTCTAGACGCGGGATAGATTGTTGCTTTCGTGGGGCTATTCTTGAGCGAGCCAGGATGAAAGCAGTATGTATTTCTCCTCCCTCCTCTCGGGCACGCAAGTAGGCCACCGAACCGTAGGCTACTTCGGAGGTGTCGCTGAAGACGTGCAGGTCCATCTGGCACGTCTCCGGCCTCACTGTGGGTGGGAAGTAGCTGCGGCGTATGTTGACACCTGGGAGTGAGCTGAGTTCCGTCTCCCACTCTCTCCATGTGGATGCAAGGTGTTCGGGTATGGGGTCGTCCCAGCCCTGGTCCTTGTCCCATAACGCTCTTACAATCATCTTTGCCCTGGTGGTGTAAGGTAGAATACATCCCAACGGGTCATATTGTCTGGCGAGTGTTCTGTATACACTCCGTCTGGTGGTCGGTAGTGCAGTCGACCTTCCCTGCTCCTTGGTCAGGGGTGTGTGTTTATAATGGAGCGAGTCTGTTTTGAAGCGCCAGACTAGTCCTAATGTCATTTCTTGGGCTTCTCCTGGGATGGTCGCCATCCAGGTCTCGCTGCTTGCTGCCTTGTCCTCGGGGGAGAGGCTGCGCAATACTTGCGGGTCGCTGCTGGCCCACTGCCTGAGATCAAAGCCGCCTTTGATCAGGGAGGCGCGGAGCTTGAGTAGAAGGGCCTCGGCTTCTTCTGGCGTCGAGACGCTTTGCAGACAGTTGTCCACGTAGAAACTATTTCCTACACTTTGTCGGACCTCTTCATCAGCTGCTGGGTCCTCTGCGACGTGTTTTTGCAGTGCAAACGTAGCACAGCATGGGCTGCATGTGGTTCCGAAAGGGAGGACTTCCCATTGATAGATGGCTGGTTGCTCATCCCCGATCCTCTCTCTCCATAGGAACCGCAGCAGGGGCTTGTCCTCCTCCACTAGTCTCACCTGCAGGAACATCCCTTTGATGTCGCCGCTGATGGCCACCTTGTCTTGGCGGAAACGTAGTAACACGCCTAGTAGAGAGGGGCCGAGTGTTGGGCCGGGCAAGAGCTCTTTATTCAGATTTTGTGATCCGATCTGGTAGCTGCAGTTGAACACAATACGATCCTTGCCGTTGTGGTGGACTTTGTGGTGCGGCACGTACCATGATTCGGTCGTCTGATCGGCCTCTTTAATGTCAATTTTCTTTATGTGCCCCGCTGTGATTAGCTTGTTAATCTCAGCGCGGTACACCGTCTCTTGAGCGGGGTCTCTGGCTAGGCGCCGCTCTGTGTTCAATAGATACCGCTCCGTCGCTTCTTTTGGGGCGTGGAAGGTAGGCATACCCTCTCGCCTCAGGAGTGGAGTTGCGTATCTCATCACTCCGTTGACTTTGACTCTCTTTGTCCCCTGCTCGAGGAGGGCTATAGCGTAAATGTCTTCCTTGGAACGAATGTCTTTCTTTTCGTTCTTAAAGGGCATTGTCTCTAGTGTCCATAGCCTCTCGACATGCTGTAGGAGGGTGGTGTCTTCTTCTGTCACTCTGGAGTGGAGGCAGTTAGTGGCTGCTGTTCGGTTAAGAGACTTAGCGAGGGGGCCTTGTAATGTCCATCCTAGGCGGGTCTCGACTGCTGCAGGACAGCCTCTGGGCCCTGTGTGGACCCGGTCTATCGGGACGATGAGGTCTGCATGGTCGGAGCCTATCAGCAGGGTCGGGGTGGCACCGTCTATGAGCGGTATAGGTAGTTGACGCAGGTGCACATATTTATCCATCAGCTTGGCGATGGGGTAGGTGTACTGCGACAGGCCTATTTCTTGGCTGGTGAAAGCGTTAGTAATCCTATACCGTCTCTCTGGCTGCCCGCTTGCTGCGATAGTGAAGGAGACATTCTCGCCATTTATCGTCTTTAGATCTCTTCTTATTGTCCGAATCGTCATCTGGTTTTCGCTCCCCCGCAGCCCCAGCTGGGCCGCAGCGGACGCGAGGAGAAGGGTCTTCTCTGACCCGTCGTCAAGGACGGCGTAAGTGTCCATGACCTTATCTTGGTAACTCAGTGTTACGCGGACCACCTTTAAGAGCACCCGGGCGCCCCCGCTGCTGGCGGGGTCAATGTACATAACACTTGCCTTTGTGCTGCTTGAGGGTGCAGGCTTTCTTCTGTTACTGTCGTGTAGGACATCTAGGTGGGCTCCGTCACACCGACTACACCTCTTCTTTAAGCGGCAATCGGCTGCCATGTGACTGTGCGCACATCGGTAACAGCGTCGGTTGGACTTTATCCATTGACTCACCTCGTCGGCGGTCATCTTCTTGAACGTGTCACATTGTGACAACCAGTGTTCCTTTTTGCAGTACGGGCACACCATCTTCCACTTCTCTTTCATCGAGGGGGTACTGTGGTTCTTGCTGCTCGGTACTGATTCTGATTGGTGCATGACGGTCACCAATCTTCGGCCATCGTTTGCTCTCCTAGGTCCCTCTCTGGAGCTTGGGGTGCTCCGCATGAACGTATCCAACCGTAGGCTGTTGACTTCTCTCGCCAGGAAGTCGGCTAGGTCTAGGAGGGATGGCTCGGGACCGTTAGGATCACGGTGGTCTCTTTGCCACCTGAAGCGCTCTTGTCGGGCGGGCGGAAGCTTCTCTAAAATCCTCTCGACATTAGAGTTCGCGTACAGTTCGTGCATACCCTTTTCTCTTTGCGCCCCCAGCATCCCTACCAGGGATTGTACCTTGATAGACAGGTCATCTAGTGAGCGATTGTCTGTGGCTGGGGGTAGGCGGTCAATATGCCTTATCTCTTGTATTACGTAGTCCCATATGCGTCCATATCTTTGGTCGAGTGCTGCTAGAGCCGCTGTGTATGGGGTAGTAGAGGTGGCATAGGCCAGCGCTATATTGTGCGCTCGGGGCACCTTGAGGTGCTTCAGTAGGATAGCATACTTGTACGGTTCATCAGCTACATCGGACATCATTGTCTCTAAGCACATTCGTAGCTCCGTGTACTGTGCTCTGTTCTCGTGGGTGAAGTCCGGAAACGTCGGTGTGCCAATGTATGATGCCATGGATGGCTGGCACATCGGTGAGCGTTGGAAGAGAGGCCTCCTAGGCGAGTCTCCTCTTACGCCTCTTGGTGGGCTGGTACCTGCTGGGTACCATGGCCCGCGTATCCAGGTGCTGTTCCTCGGGGCTGGTCGTGCGTCAAGCTCACCCGTGAATTGAGTCGGGGGTCTGTAGCGCAGAGCCGCGGGGGTAGAGCCTGGGCTGTACTGGACCTCCTGGTCCTGTGGAGTACTGTGCTGCTGTCGGGCTTGACTCTCCTCCTCTCCCTCTTCTTCCTCTGGCAGGTCCTCTAGATCCTGTAGTCGTCTATTTAGCCTCTCCGCGGTGTAGACCGTTTCTTCCTTGTAGCTGGGTCTCACTTGGACCGGTCGGGGAAGGGGTTCGGAGGGGGGTATAGGCTCTCTCTGGTGGTCGGGCTCAGGGTCGTTTGATCGGGTAGGGGAGGGTGCCCTTGACCCTTGTCTTGACGAGGCCCTGGAACCCCGTGCGGAGGGAGGGGGTGTTGCCCTGGTGATCAGCTGCTCCATTATCCGCGCTTGTAATCGGTCGCGCTCGGCTTCGCGCTTGGTGAGAGCGAGGTCGCGCTCTGCTTCTCTTTGGGCACCGGCAGCGGCGCGCTGGGCTTCGGCGGCGGCGCGCTGGGCTTCGGCGGCGGCGCGCTGGGCTTCGGCCCGGTCCCTTACCATATTCTCTTCCGTCTGAAGGCGTCTAATCTCTAGACGTATACGATCTTCGTCGCTCCGTTGCTGCGCTTGAAGGCGTTCTCTTTCCATGGAAGAATGTTCGCGCTCACTAAGCGTCTGTGCTTGGAGTCGATCGCGCTCTGTTGAGGCTGCTAGGCTGGCGAGGAATGCCTGTGCCAGCATCTTGTCCGCCTCGCTGGGGGAAGACGCTGGTTGAGGTGATCCGCTCCTGGCAGTACTCGTTGGAGATCTGTTCTCCTGTGGCGAGTCCTGGAGATCCATCTCCGGGGTGCTCTCCTCTTCTTGTAGCGGGTAGAGTTCCATCCCTGGAGGGCTGTCTTTATCCTGGAGCTCTCCGGGGACTACTTCTTCGGTCTTGGCGGGGGGTAAAGTCATGTCGGGTCCCTCCTGGTCCCTACCGTGAGCTTGGTCAGTTACGTTAGAACCCACTAGGGCCTCTATTGGCGGGGTAGCCTGGTCGATAGGGTCGGACATAATTTTACTATCTACTTTTTCCGCGTTTACCGTCTGTAGAAAGCTAGGTAGTATATTGGCAACGTAATCCTCTAAGTACTGAGGTGTCTGCCGTCTACGCTGCGGGCGATCTACTTTAGGAGAACCGTTTTGTGGAGTGTTCATCATAGGCCATGTCAATATTAATACCACTATATTAATATTACACTAGTTACCCTTCGGCTCGAAGGACCAATTGTAACTGAGGGGTACAATTCCCTGACTGTATTGATAAGTATGGTATCATTAAACCACTACCGCTTTATGGACTTTAATTACTGGCCATACAGTACATGATATATAAATATGATGAACACTTCCCACAATGAATCGGTTCCACACCAAATGGTAATTAAGTATTTATTGCAGCAAAAGGTACATAATATACTTCTCTGTATTTTACTTTGGATGCGCTTATAAGGCAAAGGAATGTGCGTAGGCAAATCAATAATGAATGTCCATTCTCTGGTTACGCAGGAGGTAATTATACAACCTGAATCTTAGGGAATTATATCTATGGTACACTAGTAATATATAGCGGGAGATACTGGAAGGGTCCCCCCGGTTGTAAGCCAGCAGGGGTAGAGGATCTGTCGGTAGTAGAGAGTCTGGTCAACGATGACTAAGGAGACTCCAAGTACAGGAGACGGTGCAATAGTCTCTTGATCCACAGACGAATACAGCTGTTCTCCGTAGACTGTAGCTCCACAGTGAAGAAAGCTAGCCGGCCTCAGGCTCTCTGAGGCGCAGACTCGACTGGTCTCCTCACAGGGTAAATCCAACACGTGTAGGCGTCGGCGATTCCCCGCTCCATAAATCACAGGACCAAAACAAATATAATTCAGCCGCAAAGGGCTATGTAGTCGTCGGGTAGATTAATCCAGTGTACATGTCCACACGGTTCTCGTCTAGGTCTCCTCGGGTGAAAGCGCCATGAAAGCAGCCCAGCCTGGATAAGCACTCTAGCTGATACGAGGAAGCGTTGGTGATGCTGGTCACTGTAGAACTTTAGCCGCACGATACACTATACACAAATAGACTATTACTGACTTAATAGAAATATGTCGCACTCGACGGTATAGCGCCAAACTCTGACAATTCAGTTATTAATTCGCACGCGGTCTCAATGCTCTATTTTGGGGCCAAACAGGCCATACTTCACCGCACGGAGTATCGTGGGTGAGGCTTCAACTTATTGGGTAACTCCGACTTCTGACTAAGTGCTTCTGTATTCACCTGCGCCATATTTATATGCACGGCGAACAAACTAGTGCCAACCTCATTTCTGTCTCGTATTCCTGGGCAAGGCCGGGCATGCACAGACATGTCTTGACGGTGACTTTGAACCTGACTCCGGAGGCATGGCTCTGGCGCCTGTGGACCGCTGTCCAATAGGAGAATGAAATATTATGGTCTGTAATAGGCTAAAGGGATATTCCGTGTATATGTACAAGGAATATACAAGGGATATCAAACGATATACAAATACTATGCAATATATATCAATCAATAAATATATATATTCGGTTTAATCTGATCCTTTGTAACAATAATAATACTAATAACTTCTACCACTGCACTGATATGGTTCCTGGTATCTAGAGCTCCATCAGTCAACTAGAGAATGAAAACAGTCTCCATTTCTATTTATTTATTTTGGTGGGACAAGCCCTTTATTTACAGATTGATCCTTTAACAACCTATTCCACAACTGTTTCATATGCACAAGGCCCGGGTGCGTCTATTCTTATCCTAACGGATTTCTGCTTCCGCGTTCGCGTTCTGCGATCTGATTGGCCACTGACGTACGCTAGTTTTGCCCCCCCCCCCCCAGTATGACGCCAGGCGGGCGTAGAAATAATGCGTGGAGAGCGAGCCTTGCACACACGCACTTTGAAATGAATCATTCCAGCAAAGTAGGCTTCTATTATTCGAATTACTGTTTTAATGGGTATCACAGTAGTAAGTCCTACTGTAGAACATGACATATTAGCATGACATCTGATTTATTAATGCCAATACTAAAGATTAGGGACAAACGCAATTGGCACAAGTGTAAATCATGGATTAGTCACTCAGTTTTAACATCTGACTTAGCTCACCCTGATAGACTGCTGGCTGTGGATCCTATGGTCACACTCTGGTTGGATGGTGTGTATGTATATGTATGTATTGTGCTGTATAATGACAATACATTTGAATCGAATCTCATTTTGAAATCGCTACGCTGCCTATGGACACGACAGTGGCAGACAGCTTCGGAGGTGATTGCATTGCACCATGGTGATCCACTCAACAGGTAGCGATTTCGAAATTATTCTATTCAAATGTATTGTCATTATACAGCACAATACATACATACATGGTCCGTGTACGTTTTGATAGTTCATTTTCCGTTTGAAACCAAAATCGAAAAAACTGGGGAAAACTGAAATACGGAGCTGTTTTTCGTATTTTGGTGTCAGAATCAAATGAAAAAAATTAGTAAATAATGGGCCGATTTTGGTCCGTGTACGTTTTGATAGTTCATTTTTGATGTGAAGAATGGAGAACGGAACCACGTGACAAGTACATTTTTCAATGTAAAAGCCATGCACGATCTAACGTTAACGAATATGTATAACGTTATGAATAAATACATAAATACATGCATACAGATCTATACCAGGGTAACGTTATATGATACATACATTTTTTGTTTTGTGCATTTCATTTAGACATGATATTTTATGTGAAGTAATAGCCTAATCGAACATTGTACATATGTCTATACTGAACACTGTGACCTCATTTTTTTACTTCTAATTTACATGCTATACTATGTTATTTTATTTCATACTTATCTTGTCTTGCACAGTCTCTGGAGCGTAACAGTAAGAAGCATTTTGTATAAAAGTATTCTGTACTTCTGTATGACAACTATTAAAGAAACTTGAAACTTAATATGGTCTGTCGCAAATAGTGTTGACTAAACGCATGTTATACAGATATCCTAGTTCAGTGGTCGGCAATAGGCGGCTCGCAGGCTGAAATAGGTCAGATTATTTTGAGAATATGATTTGTGATGAAGATTCGCTTTATTGTATTGCAATCGGGAGACTTAGGTAAAGTTAGAAAGATATTCACAGATTCGAATTTCCGCTGTCAATCATTCTTAAGCGAAATGTTTTTAAAACGCAAAGGACACCTCTTTCCTATCGTGGTAAGGTAGACAATGAGCTACAACCTTATTTTCACCTAAACGAGGCGTCCTCGGAGCTGTACATTTAATAATATTGATCTATATGTGCAGTCGGCCTTGAGGCAAGTGCGCAGCCAGGGACCGTCTAAAAAGTGCAACAACAAAAAGAGACACTACAAAAAGATTCAATAACTTCACTGTCATACAATTATGACATCATACTGTGACATGACACATGTTCTAGAATGTTTGATTATGACATCATACTGTGACATCACAAATGTTCTAGAATGTTCTATTAAGACATCATACTGTGACATGACAAATGTTCTAGAATGTTTGATTATGACATCATACTGTCACATCACAAATGTTCTAGAATGTTCTATTATGACATCATACTGTGACATCACAAATGTTCTAGAATGTTCTATTATGACACATACATCACAAATGTTCTAGAATGTCCTATTATGACATCATACTGTGACATCACGACAGAACATGTTTGAGTATTGAGTAGTTGATTTGAATAATAAAAATAATTATGTTTGGTAAGGCTGTTCCCGAAGCCAGTTTTTGGGATTCAAACTTCGTCAGGGTTCTTCGAACGGACGTTCGAACCTTTGTTTTTAACACTTTCCGTGCCACACGCGAGAATACTCTGGTTTATTTATAGGTGGTTGAAAGCCACTCACGAGATTTCTCTGATTTTTTTTTTTTTTTATCGGTCTGAAATCATATTGCATCACCCGAGCCTACCCGAGTATAGCCGAGCGGCGCCGGCGATCATTGTGGAAAAAACCGCCCCCTGTCGTCTCCCAGATGACATAAGTGATTTGGGAATGGACTCAATGAAAATTAATGGGGAAAAAAATCCAGTACTCCACATTTTCCAGTCCACTGATCCAGCCGGGGTTACCACAGTTCATTCTGGAACCTCAGAGCCCCGCTGATCATGGAGTTCTACTGTATCGCGTTGGATCCATACACGTATCGATTTTTTCGAATGGTGATCAGGAATTGGAATATACCAGTTGGATACCATCTGATGTCAGGTAAGGACTCTATGTTATCAGTGTTAGGATAATCAGAGTAAGTTTGATGAAGTTATAAGCTGTTTTGTGAAATGTTTTCTTTCGGTTTCACTGTAAAAGTCAGAGAGGAAATCAACAGGGCGATTATCCGTGCGCGGCTCGAATGTGCTTGCGTGCACGTATAATATTGATCATCTAGCGTTTATTTGAAAACGATTCATAAAAAGGCAGACGAATATCAACGTTGTGGAATATTCCAGTAAAAGAAGATTTTCATAGAATGCTCCAGAATGGGCTGTTTTTTTTCTGAAAACGGGTGCTTTTCTAAATGCTCTGAAACGGAAACGACGCGATAAAAAAACAATCTGCCTTGACAGCACTGACTGGAAAATAGTCTTTGATAATGCGATGGGCAGATTAGACACATAGCCATAATTTAAAACATAGATTAGGCGATATTAACGTTAACATTGGCGCCGATGGTGGCATTCAGCGGGTAAAAAGGAAAACCCGGCGTGGCGCTCAGTGTTAATTAAAAAAAAATTAAAAATAAAAATATATATATATTTTTTTTGTATCCTCAAACTAAATCCTCAATTTGAATAAAGTGATTCAAACTTCGTCAGGGTTTTTCGAACAGACGTTCGAACCTTTGTTTTAAAAAAGTTCAAATTAAAGTATTCTAATTTTTTTTTTTATAAATTCTAATTTTCTTTTTTATATCCTCAAACTAAATCCTCAATTTGAATAAAGTGATTAATCTGATTAAATTTGTCTTTTTTCTTTTATTAAATCAACTTTCCAGCCCCCTGTCAATTGTCAAATGATGTCAAACTGTCAAATTAACATTCAGTATTCAATATTGTCTGATTCAATATTAACATTCAGTATTCAAGTAGCTAGCCATTGTGGACACTCACCTTTCCACAGCAAAACGGTAGGCAAGGCACCTTGGTTGAGAAATGCAGGCTTCAATCTATGTTGTTTAGTCTATCTGTTCGGGCCTCTTCAGTCCTGTTCCACGATGCACAATGAGATCTTCTTCTTCTTCTTCTTCTTCTTCTTCTTATTTGAATTTCCGGCAGAGTAGACGCATCGTGGCGTATTACTGCCCTCCGCAATTCTTTTTATGGGCTCTTCTTCTTCTCCTTCTTCTCCTTCTTCACCTTCTTTTTCTTCTTCTACTGGACCCCGTCATCAACTACATTGTCCATTGGAGTGCAGCTACTGCTGCTACTTCCTGTCTGAGCCCCCCTCCGCGGGACCCTCCTTGCCCCCTGCTATCTTATCCTGGGCTGCTTTGTCCCTCGCAGCCCCCTCAGCCAATTCATTACACACCTCCTTCCAGTCCAGACCTTCCAATCCCAGATGTTGAACCGCTATCCTAACAATCATCTTCACCATCTCTGTTCTACCCTTAGCCTCTGCCATACCAGTAACTACCCCTGCCACAAAGCCTACTCTCTTCTTCTTCTTCTTCTTATTTGAATTTCCGGCAGAGTAGACGCATCGAGGCGTATTACTGCCCTCCGCAATTCTTTTTATGGGCTCTTCTTCTTCTCCTTCTTCTCCTTCTTCACCTTCTTTTTCTTCTTCTACTGGACCCCGTCATCAACTACATTGTCCATTGGAGTGCAGCTACTGCTGCTACTTCCTGCCTGAGCCCCCCTCCGCGGGACCCTCCTTGCCCCCTGCTATCTTATCCTGGGCTGCTTTGTCCCTCGCAGCCTTGTCCCTCGCAGCCCCCTCAGCCAATTCACTACACACCTCTTCTTCTTCTTCTTCTTCTTCTTCTTCTTATTTGAATTTCCGGCAGAGTAGACGCATCGTGGCGTATTACTGCCCTCCGCAATTCTTTTTATGGGCTCTTCTTCTTCTCCTTCTTCTCCTTCTTCACCTTCTTTTTCTTCTTCTACTGGACCCCGTCATCAACTACATTGTCCATTGGAGTGCAGCTACTGCTGCTACTTCCTGCCTGAGCCCCCCTCCGCGGGACCCTCTCTTCTTCTTCTTCTTTAGAATTGTTGAATATATATAGAACACAAATGTTCTAGAATGTTTGATTATGACATCATACTGTCACATCACAAATGTTCTAGAATGTTCTATTATGACATCATACTGTGACAAATGTTCTAGAATGGTCTATTATGACACATACTGTGACATCACAAATGTTTTCTAGAATGTCCTATTATGACATCATACTGTGACATCACAACAGAACATGTTTGAGTTCCATTTGAATAATAAAAATATGTTTGGTAAGGCTGTTCCCGAAGCCAGTTTTTGGGATTCAAACTTCGTCAGGGTTCTTCGAACGGACGTTCGAACCTTCGTTTTTAATTAAAAAATTTAAATTAAAAAAAGCATACAATTTTTTTTTAAATAACAATTTTTTTTTATATCCTCAAACTAAATCCTCAATTTGAATAAAGTGATTAATCTGATAAAATGAGTCTTTTTTCTTTTATTAAATCAACTTTCCAGCCCCCTGTCAACTGTCAAATGATGTCAAACTGTCAAATTAACATTCAGTATTCAATATGGTCTGATATTAACATTCAGTATTAAATATTGTCTGATTCAATATTAACATTCAGTATTCAAGTAGAACAGCTAGCTAGCCGTTGTGGACACTCACCTTTCCACAGCAAAACGGTAGGCAAGGCACCTTGGTTGAGAAATGCAGGCTTCAATCTATGTTGTTTAGTCTATCTGTTCAGTCCTGTTCCAAGATGCACAATGAGATCTTCTTCTTCTTCTTCTTTAGAATTTCCGGCAGTGTAGACGCATCGTGGCGTATTACTGCCCTCCGCACTTCTTTTGATGTTCTCGTCTTCTTCCTCTTCTTTCTTGGCGTATTTCTTCCCTCCTCAGTTCTTATACTACACTAGTGATGTGCCATCTTTAGGCCTCTTCAACTCACACTTTCTCCTTCTTCTCTGCTCCTCTTGCCTGTCCAATACTAATACATACACTAACGCTATATCCTCTGGTACAACTCTGAAGCATGCAGAAATGTCAGCACTGCCTCTGTGATCAGCTGGTGGTTCTCATTATCCATGCCAAAGAATGATTTAAGAGAGAAGGAAGAGACTCCCAACTCTACCAGACTTTTATAAAAGATTTCCCTCTCTTTCCTATACCTTTCACATTTTAGGAAGACATGCCCGACAGTTTCAGTCTCTCCACATTCACACACCCCATCTGGATGTTTGCCCACAATGCACAAGGTACTGTTCAACCCACAGTGTCCCAGCCTCAGTCTACACATCTTCACCCTATCACTCCTTGACCCATATCCATCCTCCTTGATCTTGATCCGAGGCTGCAGAGAGAAATAGTGCCTTCCCTTGGTCCCCCTTTCCCACTCAGCCTGCCACTCAGTCTCAACTCCTTATCTTCTCTCCGAGTTCTACTCTTCCCATTGAAATGCCTATCTCTTCCTCCCTTCCCAGGCTCTGTTTGGCAAGGGAGTCAGCCATCTCATTCCCCGCAATCCCAGCGTGCCCCGGGACCCAACAAAACTCCACTGACCAGCCTGCCTTCGCAATCCTATATAAAACCAACATTATTTCCTGAATGAGATCAGGGCGAGCTTTAGACCCACCTGCACTCAGAGCCATCAGTGCAGCAGCCGAGTCAGAGCATATAATCACCTGGCTTGGTCCCACTTCCTCCACCCACCACAATGCCCAGAGGATGGCAAGCAACTCTGTCACAAATACTGAGCTGCCATCGGATATTCTTTGTCCCTTACCGATCCCTAACCGAGGCACCCACCACCCAAAGCCTGCCCTCCCACTTTCAGGATCCACAGAGCCATCAGTGTACACCTCCAGAGACCCTGAGTCCAGAAGGAACCTCTCTATTTCTTCCACAATCTCGCCCTTATCCTCCTCCTTCAAGAACCTAAGTTCAATGACTCGATCTGGCACTAGCCAAAATGGCACTGATAGCCACCGAGTGTGCTCCGCCACTCCCCCCTGATGCAATCTCAACTTCCTGGCCCACTGATCAATACTGGCCAAAAAAGGCTTATACTTATCCCCATCTCCTGAAAGTAAACACCTAGCTGGGAAGGACAGACTTGTCCCACTCAATTTTGCCCAGTACTGTAGCCCTAACTTTACTCTCCTCAGGTTTAGGGGCATCTCCCCCATTTCCACCAATAGTGCTGAAGCTGGGGTGGTCTTAAAAGCTCCACAGCAGATTCTCAGAGCCTTGCACTGAAGCACATCCAGCTTTCGCAAATTAGACTTGGCCGCAGAGCCGTACACATAACAGCCATAATCAATTATTGACCTGATCATCGCCTGGTATATCATGCACGTAGTCTCTCTATCCGCTCCCCACCCACTCCCAGCCAAACTTCTCAGCACATTCACTATTCTTTCACACTTTGCCAGGGTTTTCTCTATATGAACAGCCCAATTCAGTCTTTCGTCGAAACCAAACTCCCAAACATGTAAACACCTTTACTCTCTCTAAGGGAGATCCATACATAACCAGCCTTCCCCTAGGCACCCTCTTTCTAAAACCAAAAATCATATATTTAGACTTAGAGGCGGAGATTTTAAAACCCCACTTGTCTCCCCATTCCTCTACATCCCCCAGAGCTCTTTGTACCTGCTTTAAACAATACTCAACATTCTTCCCTCTTTTCCATATGGCCCCATCGTCCGCAAATAAAGACAACCCATATCCTCTTCCAATTTGCCCAAAAATGTCATTAATCATCACATCGAAGAGGACCGGACTAATCCTTGCGGGGTGCCATTTTCTATTTTTACAGTTTTTGAGGTTTGCCCCCCCACACGTACTTGGATCGTCCTGTCTAATAGAAAATCCTTTATCCAATTAAACAATCTCCCTCTAACTCCTAGGTCATACAATTTCAAAAGCAGCCCCTCTTTCCACAAAGAGTCATACGCCTTCTCAATATCCAAAAATACACTTATCACTACTTCCTTATTGTCAAAAGCCTGTCTAATGTCCTGGTCTAGAACAGCTACTGATTCCATTGTAGACCTGCCATTTCTAAACCCATTCTGATACCCAACATAAAGATCCTTACTTTCTAAAAAGTTAACTAATCTATTAGTAATCATCCTTTCCATAATTTTACACAATACAGACGTCAAGGCTATGGGTCGGTATGACCCTGGGTCAGCCGCTACTTTACCTGGCTTCAAAATAGGAATGATGGACTTCCGGTTTAGCTGCAATATGTAGCGCACGCACTTGGTTATAGCTCCGCTCCCGTTAACGTTAATTTCGTTTAAAAACCTTATTTGGACAATACCAAAAGAGATTAAACCACATCGTATGTATTGATAAGACCTTCTACTAACTATATCAAAAGACAACATGGATAAGGATAAGAAAAAGAGTGGAAAGAAACAAGAAACAGCAATTCCAACGGCGCCCATTGAAACACGTTCAAGAAAAATAACAGGCGACGCTGCGGCAGATCCGTCGGTGACAAGCCCCGACGTGGGGAATATAGAGGAGAATACACCGGGACCAACGACTATTGGCCCCGAGAGGGAGACAATAGATGACAACATAACAGGAACGACAGGAAAAAGTACCGTGAGAGATAAAGCAGGTGATTTTGAGAAGATAATAGCAAACAAATCCATCGGATCCCTCACTGCACCCATAACATCAACTGACACAAGCAGTGCAATTACACAACCCGACTTCAACTCACTGACTATCCTGATGAAAGAACAGATGGTCGCTTTCAAATTACACGTTGCAAGAGATGACATCATCAAAATTGCTTGCAACCAAAGGGGAAAGCTGAAACATGGTGAAAACCCAATATTTATCTATGAGGATCTTTGCAAAGAGGCCATCGCTCAGCGTTTCCCCTACAAGGAGGTGATGCAGAAATTGTTCAAGTCTGGCCTCAAACCAAGGATAGTATACCCGGCGCTATTATCGATCGTGGGCAGTGACGGCCATAGGGTAGGATTACACACGCCTAAAGAAGCCGAGGAATACTGGAATCTACATGGAGCAGAACCCCCAAGGCAGAGCGAAACACTGTCTATCAACAGATAAGCCTTCTCACCTCTCTCTTTCTCTGTGTATATCAGTATTAGAATGACTTTATCCGGGCTCAACAAAAGTAGCAGATGATATGCATGCCGGCTACACCAAGGCATAATGTGTATAATATGATTCGTAATGCATTATATTTTCAGACCTCTGGTCTCCGTGGAGACAAGAATATATCATTGACACTAAGAACAATCTGGAATATTCTGGGCTCATCGCTCGACTGCTCTGGGTCACTTAGAAATATCCCGAAAATACTAGTAGTCATGAACCCTGGGTAGGAAGATCATTCTGGAACATAACAGCAGTCTGTTAGTATACTAGTGTATTCTACAACCTTCTAGAATATAATGCACCATTACAACGAAGGCCTGCAACTCTAACATTAACATCCGGTGTGTATAAGCATAAGCATATGATCAATTGACTGAAGTTTAATCAGGCCTTAATAAGACTTTAAAAAAATAATCAACCACACCTAAACGTATGAGCACAACAAGGTTATTCTAATAATTTAAATAATCACTCCACTGATGTAGAGATTGGCACATTGTAGCTCTAAAAGTCTCTGTTTTTCTCTTATCTATTTACTCAATTCTGTTCTAGTGGCTTCTCCACGTTGAGTTTTATTCTATCTCTTACTCCTTTTTTTCTCTTTTATCTTACATTGTTCTTTCCCATTGTTCTTCATATTAAGGTGTTAATGTTTCTCTACAATCTTTTTTTTTTCTGATGTTTCCTACATAAGTTAGTAGAAGGTTCAAATGAATATATCGATGAAAGTGTATTATTTTTTTTCATTTTTCATAATATTTCATTACAGTAAGGGAAGGCGCAAGACCAAAAGCGACATTCTATTGAATTAGAATGAAAATGTTAGATCCTATGGCAATTAGCATAGGAAGATTAGGATTACAAAGCTCAGTTTGGGCAATCCGGTGGCCTAAGGGAGGGAGTCATACGCGGAGGATGTGTTTTTGGAACACAGGCCTGTATGACTCTCTGGGTGAGGGGAAAAAAGGGGATTTTTATTTGTATATATATATGTTTTTAAGCTCGGCTCTCAACGGGACCTCAATAATTGGATGTACATCTATTGTAGCTTCGCACTCCAGAAGCATTACCAAAAACTACACAAAAACATGTATAGATTATGGCTAGTTTGAATATAATGATATGGAACACTGGTGGGATAAACAAACAACACAAACGCAAAAGCGTGCTCACACTGATGAAAAAAGAACATGTGGACGTGGCTCTACTAAGCGAAACGCACATTTTAGAGGAAGACATAGATACGTTAGCGGATAACACATATCATAATATTAGTCACTCTTCTTTTGGTACGAGAACTCGAGGTGTAGCCATAGTCGTCAGACGTAAGTTAAATATTGAATTAAAGGGGGTATGGTCGGATGCGTATAACTATAGCTAGGATTGTACACAATAACAGGAAAATAGCGTTGGCAGCGGTATATGCCCAACATTTTTACAAAGAGGGTTTCTTCACTACACTAACCGATGAAATGTTAAACCATCCCGATTACTCATTTATAATAGGTGCGGATTTTAATGCCATTTGGAATCCAAGGATGGACAAATCTTACCTCGCCTTTTCCAGCAAACAAAAAGATTCATCTAAAGCATTAAAGGATTGGTCAAAGATTACAGGTGTAAATGATTTATGGCGTTCACTTAATCCCACGACCCGAAAGTACTCTTGTCGATCGGCGAGACATAACACATTATCCAGAATTGATTATGTCTTTGCATCCCAGAGACTATTTGATAAATATGAAGTGGAAATGATACCCAATGCACTATCAGATCACTGTTATTTACTCCTAAAAGCAACATTTGGTATACTATCTTCCCGGGCCCCAAGATGGCGTTTTAATTCGATGCTGCTTAATAACAAGGAATTCATTACACCAGTGGTTCTCAAACTTTTTACACCAAGTACCACCTGAGAATGTAGCTGGCTCTCCAAGTACCACCATATGACCGGCGTTAAAATACAGTCTATTCAGCTATGCACAGTTCACGCAGGAGGCAAATGTATTCCTAATACCATTATTTATTGTTAACTTTTGTCAGACACAGCCACAATGTACAAAGGGATAGCACTAGAACTAGCAAACGCTTCCACACAACTCATACAATGCAAGGGGCATTGAGAACATAATAACTAACATTCTCACATAGCAAGTGAGAAAATTAAGAACAACTGTATTTCAGCAAATGTACTTAATTCTCTCTCTCTCTCTCTCTCTCTCTGGGGGGGATTATTACAGGCTAGGCATGTGTCAATGATTAGCAGCAACACATATTTTGATGGATTTTTTGTAATGTCAGATTTAACACCAACTATTTTCAGAAAAGTGGGAGTATTTCATTTTTTATCTGACATTACAAGAAATCTAAAAATAAATGGTTATGATCAGGGCTGAAGTTGAATTAAAATATTTATGACTGTTTAGACTGCATTACTCTCTGTCACAGTGATCTCCTGGTTGTTCCCCACTTAGATTATCTAACTATCGCGCTGCCGCAACCATAAACACTGGCCTGGCCTGCTTCTAAGTTCAGTGGCCTGACTGCAAACATATTTTTTTTTTTCTTTTTTAGCTTTTTTGGAAATGTTTTCAAGTACCACCAGCAGTACCACCAAGTACCACTAGTGGTACGCGTACCACAGTTTGAGAACCACTGCATTACACAACTCAAAGAAGCTCTCATAGTATTCCTACGGGAGAATGCAAACTCGGTGCAAGACCCCAGAATAATATGGATGTCGGTAAAGGGTATGATCAAGGATTTCACTGATAGATTTTCCTCCATAATGCGCAAGAATCAATGCACAAAACTGTCTGAACTGGAAACGCTTTACTCAACGTTATTTAATTCTTTAAAATACAACAACTCAACTAGACTAGAAAATCAAGTTAACGTACTAAAAACAGAGATCAATGCCATATACAGACAACAATCGGAAATGCAAATACGCAGCACAAGACAACAGCAGTACTCCCAATGTGCAGCTTTACTCCCGCTGCTGGGGTGAAGGTATGGACAGGATGCCACTCAGTTGTAAAACGGTTTTAATTCTTTTTTCCAACAGGTTACAAACCTTGAAACAAAACACACATTCAATCAATAACTACCACAATACTACTATCATTCTTAAAACAAATCGCTTACACACATTCACTCACCAGTCCTCACTCGTTTCCCTACGCTGCTGTCAAATTCCCCGCAACTTCTTGTTTACTGTTTCACTGACACCACGTGACGTATCTCGACCAATTACAGCCCACTCCTCGCTACGTCCCTGGATCACATGTGAATGAATACACCTCCATTCACAACTTTAACCAAGCATACAGTGCCTCCATACATCCGAAATGACAATATAATTATAACCATAGCTCAACTACCACTAATCAACATTCACATAAACGCACAGCATAAAAAACAACACAAAAAAAACATTACTTATTTACAAACACAGACTAAAGTGCACCTAACCTCCACCACCACAATAGAAAGCTGCACACCTCCCA
This sequence comes from Notolepis coatsorum, assembly GCF_963971535.1. Taxonomy (NCBI): domain Eukaryota; kingdom Metazoa; phylum Chordata; class Actinopteri; order Aulopiformes; family Paralepididae; genus Notolepis; species Notolepis coatsorum. The sequence continues at coordinate 111,765,537 of NC_140168.1, forward strand.
CTTGGTATCCTGGTCTTTAGACCCAAGGAGACCACAACAGATAAACACTCTCCCTTGGTGGTGGACACAAGTCTGTTCAGAGTTGACTCAGGGAATGCTACTCCCTTTTTAGCTGCCAAACAAAGTTCTCGGAAGCGGCCCCAAGCTCCCATGCTTCGAGGACAGACCCTCTTTTTGAAGATGAAGAAATGTCCCTTCAAGGACAAAAATGTCACATATTTATTTTGTTACAGCTTGAGTTTGAGATGTAATGTCTTCCATTTATTCTGTGAAACTGAAATCTCAGTTCCATTGCTAACAGGCTGTTGTAGTTTCCAGCTGCTCAGAGAGCTTCTGTGCTCATATTCCATTCTTCCCAACTCTGCTATTAGACCATTGTTCTCTTCAGCATGTTTCAGCCTTTCAATTGAGGCAGAATCCATGACATGGGCAATGGCTGCATCATTCTCCTTCAGCTGTTGACCGAGTCCAGCAAGTAATTCCTTTCTTTGACTTATTTGAACGTTGATGCAGTTGATTTGCTCATCTTTGGCTTGCAATTCATTGTGTAGACAATGATGTTTGTTAACTGCCTCTCTCACTTTATCTGACTCTTTATGGAACTGTACGTGGAGATGCTCCACTTTCCCCTTCAGGGCAGAGGCCCCTTCACACTCATCATGGTGGATCTTCTCTCTCTCCTCAAGACTGTACTCAGTCATTTGCAACTGTGCTGATACTTTATCCAATTCACTTTTTAAAGAATTAATCTCAGACTGATGACTTTCTTGTGACCGTTTCATCATAGTATGTAAAGAGGCCTTTTCTTCCTCTAATGCAACACATTTCTCAGCCATGGTTAGCGACAAAATTGACAAATCTTTATCAGCACACTCTTTGCTTGCATCAAGTGCTTGGCCTCCCACTCTGCTCTCTCTATGGCTCCACCTCGGATTCGCCACTTGTTCACCGCTCGGCGGACCCAGCTGATGGCCCCCCCACAGAGCTTGGCCAAGCTGCTGAACCTTACACACAGCCTCTCTGGCATTGGGCAACACCAGGGTTTCGAGCGCCAGACTCGAAACCTCACCAGATTGCTTGGGCTGACTTCTTTCACGCCTTCCACTTTGACCGGACTGAACCCATGGCTTGAGAGAGAAGCCTCCAGCGGGGAGGATCTCTTCCACTCCTCTCGTGACCTTGTCCAGTTTCTGAGCCCTTTTTCTTTTGGTGTTTACCAGCTCGCAGGAGATCTCCTCCACCGTGATCGCTTTTGCTCTCATAGAGTGTGCAAAATGAGTCTTAGAGTTGTGGATTGACATCTCCATCTCCTCAAACAGATCAGGGTGCGTTCCCCCCACAGTCTTCCCTAGCGGGCCGTCCCACAGCACCAGATCTCCCACTCTCTTCATCCGCTGTGGAGCAAGCCGACCCTCCCGGTGGCTGATCAAGAGCTCGATCTTCTCTGGCCGGACCAGCTCCTCCGTTTTGACTTCTGGGAAGAATCTTTTAAGCTGCTTCGGGCTGATGACTCTGCCTGCTCGGGCGATTTCATCCAGGCCATAACAGACTATCTGGTGGGGACTCCATGTGTCCTCTGAAATACGCATCCTGACCTTGAGCAGGTACCTTTCTGTCTTGACTCTCACTTTCATCCCACCAACTCCATGCACAACCAACGTTATCTTCTCCCCTCTCAGTCTGAGTCTTTTGGCAGCTTGGTGGGTTATGTAGTTGGTGTCGGACGCAAGGTCTACTAGGGTCCCAATAGTTTGCCCTCCGTTTGTCATGACCTCCATGATCATCATAAGCACAGGATGCTCCCTCAGGCCATTTTTTCCACGGAGACTACCACCCTTACTGCTTGTGCTCATTGACACTGTTGTTTGGTTGGTGAATGCCCTTAAAATCTGGTCCGCTGCTTCGGGGGAGATGTTAGCAAGTGCCTTCTGTTGCTCTTCTGAGAGTGTTCCTGTGTTTACGCCGCTTGTTTCCACCCTTTGCCTTCCCATTCTCCTCTCCTCTCCTTTTTGCCCTCCTTCTGCAGAGCACATGAGGTAGTGGTGGTCGGAGGTCTCTCCCTTTTGGCAGCACTTCCTGCAAAGGAACCTGTCGCTGCATTCTCCATCCCTCTGATGGGATGTCAAACATCTCTGGCAGGCTTCATTCCTTTCGACGACGTCTCTCTTCTCAGCCAGACTGAGCGCTTTGAACCTTTTGCAGAAGAACATTTTGCCTCCGTGCTCCTCATCTCCACACGCTGCATTCTTCTCCAGTCGCAACCATTCCTGTTGCTCGTGTGAACGTCTTCCACTCTGGCTTGCTTGGCTTCTCGAACACTTCTGAGGGTCTTAGCTGCACCAACGCCTCAAGGACTACTTCTTCATTTTTTAAGAATTTTAGGAGAGCGTCAAAGTGGCCTTCAGGGGTGACATTGTTCACAGGTGCAGCTTTAAAGGTGAGCCAGCTCCTCAGCTCACATTCAGGCAGTTTGCTTTCAATAGCTTTGATAACAAGTGGATTCTTTATAGCTCCAATATTTCCTAAGTCTGTCAGGTCAGTAAGGGCCTTCTCAACAGCTTGGATGAGCTCTATTGTTTTTCTCGGCTGGTTACCTTTTGCCACCGGCAACTTCTCCAACTCTTCAATTATCTGAATGGCGATGGTGGTCTTATTCCCGAACCGGTTTTCAAGGACCCTAAACATATCATGAGCTGTGTCGTAGCTTGAGAGCCTAACGCCATTGATGATTCTCTCCTCCACACTGTCTAGGAGCTGGAATTTCTTTACTTCGGCTGACCCAGATGGATCTCCCTGTCGCTGGAGGTTTTCCCAGTCTCTTCGCCAACGGTGAAAGTCTCTCATGCAACCATTGAACTTTGGTAGCTGTATTGGGTGAAGGCAAACTCTCTGTATGGCTGCTGCTTGTGAGCCTCCCGCTTCCAGGCTTGCTATGCTAGCGCTGTGTGCTACCTCCCATGCTTTCCGCTGCGCCTTAGCCAGCTCGGCACGCTCTTCTGCGGCGGCCTCTGCCATTACCAACTGGATCTCAGCTGCCTTTTCTCTGGCATCTGCGGCCCTCTCCTCAGACCCAGCGCTAACTTCGGCTGCCTTTAGCCTGGTCTCGGCGGCTCTTCTTTCAGCCTCAGCGGCTCCTTTTTCAGCTTCTGCAATGTCGGAGGCGGCCTTTAGCCTGATTTCAATGGCTCTATCAGCCTGCTCTTTCTGGACCCTGCCGAATTCAACCACCCACCTTCGCCAGAGGTCAATTCTCTTGTCCTCCAGTACTTGCAGCTTTTTTCTAACCTCGCACGCAGCGCCTTCAGGGATCCACCCTTCCCAGACAGCTAGCAGACTTTCTGCCTTGGTGATGAGAGATTCCAAGAGTGTGACTTGTTCTTTACCATTTTCGTAGGTGATTGTTTCCAGGTTAACTTCTCCCGCACCTTCATAGCTTCTTTCTGCCCGTCCAATGGCTGCTTTTAGCTCGGTCTCTGCATATTTTGACCAAAGGTTGGAATGGATTGCCTGCTTCACCTCTTTTAATGTTGTATCACACTCTATGGTTACCCTCTCCAAGTCTGCTTTGGCTTTATCATCCACAGCCTCCATGTCGCCTGCTTCATCAATCAGACAGGCCTCACACACATAATTAGCTGCATGAAGCCTTTCTGCGTCCTCAGAAAGGGATTTCCACCCACTTTTCAATTCCTCTCGCAGCATAGTTGGCGCCATTCGCAAAATGCTGTTGGCCTTTCTTGTGAAAGCTGCCTTCACTTTGGCCCTCTCTTTCTTTAATTGATCCATTTTTATTTATTTTTATTTATTTATTTATTATTTATTTGACCATAAAATAAATAATTGTAATAATAAATAACCTAATAAATAATAACCTAATTGAGCGTACCCGTAACTCCTTATCTACCTTGTGTCTTCCGCCCTCTCTAGCTGCCTAAACTAGCTCAGAAGCTACTTCCCTAACTATCCTAGCCTAACTAGTCTTCAGCGGCGTTACCAGGCTCACCAGAGGTCCCCCCAGGGATACCGCCCAAAAATGGAAAACAATACAAATAAACAAAGTGGAGTAGGTTTCACCTTCTCCCGCCGGCTTGCCACCCAGGTACACTCAAACTAAGCTAAAGGTCTTGAAATTAGAGGGCTACTAATCAGCATACACCTATATAATATGATTGGCACCATCGCAGGGCTAGTAAACAAACTATAGCTTTTATCCTCAACTGGATGGGGGACCCTGATGTAAACAAGACGAAAGTCCTCTCTGGTCTACATCCCCCCAGCAACCGCGTGCACCGAGCCGCACTGTACTGCACCCACTCTCCAATCTGCTAACAAAATGCTCAAACAAACAATCAACTGCCTTCATTGTTTGTCCACGTTAGCTTTGGTATGCTATTTGATAGCCAGTTTCAGTAGCTTGGCATTACTCCTGATCGCATTTGTAGTTAGCACTGACATCTGTCAAACAACGTTTTCATTCATTCACTCATTCAGCTGCGTTAGCGTCCTCAGCTGTGTCAGCTGCTTGTATCAGCATTTGAAACCAGGTGAAAGTTCCTGCTCGCTGACCCGTATGGCCTGATGCGCGAGTTATTTCATTTACAATGACACAGGAGTACCTCATATCCCTCGGTTATTTTGTCCTTATCTGACGGCGCGTTCAGCCACTCTTCTGCCGCCGCCCGTGGTTTGTAACTGTGCAGCTTTTCTCCCGCTGCTGGGGTGAAGGTATGGACAGGATGCCACTCAGTTGTAAAACGGTTTTAATTCTTACAGGTTACAAACCTTGAAACAAAACACACATTCAATCAATAACTACCACAATACTACTATCATTCTTAAAACAAATCGCTTACACACATTCACTCACCAGTCCTCACTCGTTTCCCTACGCTGCTGTCAAATTCCCCGCAACTTCTTGTTTACTGTTTCACTGACACCACGTGACGTATCTCGACCAATTACAGCCCACTCCTCGCTACGTCCCTGGATCACATGTGAATGAATACACCTCCATTCACAACTTTAACCAAGCATACAGTGCCTCCATACATCCGAAATGACAATATAATTATAACCATAGCTCAACTACCACTAATCAACATTCACATAAACGCACAGCATAAAAAACAACACAAAAAAAACATTACTTATTTACAAACACAGACTAAAGTGCACCTAACCTCCACCACCACAATAGAAAGCTGCACACCCAAGGTTCTAAACCTAGTCACCTATTAGCCATGCGCTTAAGAATTAATGCAAAATTTGCAGATATAACTACCATTAGAGCACAACAAGTACTTGAACTCAAAATAATAAACGATACATTCAAAGAATTCTACTCCGACTTATATAAATCAGAAACGACCTTCGATCAAAACAAAATGGACACATATCTTAATCAAATTATTCTCCCTAAACTTTCAGAGGATGACGCTAAACAGTTAGAAACACCGATCACACTAGAGGAACTCAAGAAGGCCATATCCGAAATGCAAAATGGTAAGGCTCCTGGAAGAGACGGTCCCATCAGAAATGTACCTTTCTTGTTGGGACATAATTGGACCCTTATTACTAAATATGATCTTATACTCAGTCAAGGAGGGGAGCTTCCATAAAAACGACAATATTGCACTCATTTCAGTCCTTCTCAAAAAAGACAAAGACCCCACCGAGTGCGGTAGATACAGACCCTTAAGCCTCCTCGGAACCGATGTCAAACTGTACTCTAAGGTATTAGCCATCAGATTACAAAAGCATATGACGTCTTTAGTTCATCCGGACCAAACTGGCTTCATAAGAGGTCGCCTGATCACTGATAACATAAGACGAATACTGCACGTACTAGATGCAGACAAGGACGACACCATACCTAAGGCGATGCTGTCCCTGGATGCTATGAAAGCCTTTGACAGGCTGGAATGGTCGTATCTATGGGCAGTATTAGAAAGGATGGGGTTAGGAAAAGGATTCATTGATATGATTAAAGTATTATACAAAGACCCATCGGCCATGATTACAACAGGTACATTCATCTCCAAAATCTTTCCGGTATCACGCTCAGCCAGACAGGGTTGCCCTCTTAGTCCCGGACTATTCGATCTATCATTAGAGCCTTTAGCACAATATATAAGACAATCCCAATCCATAGAACCAATCGTAATCAAGGGCACACAACATAAAATTAGTTTATATGCGGATGACGTAATATTGTTCATGCAAAGCCCCAACACCACATTGCCTCATCTACTCAAGTTGATTGAGAACTTTGGTGATTTATCGGGATTTAAAATAAATTGGCCGAAGTCGGCTTTCCTTCCACTTAACACCCATGCAAAAAAAGATACAACCCTCCCAGGTGAGATACCTATGGTAAAACATTTTAGATGCTTGGGTGTGGAAATATTTCCCACCATAAGACAAACGGTGAAGCACAATTACACAAAAATACAGAACAAAATCAAAGACGACCTGGACAGGTGGGCAAAACTTAAAAACTCAGTACAGGCAAGGGTATCAATAGTTAAGATGGATGTACTACCTAGAATCAACTTCATCAGTTCAATGCTACCGTTACCCCCTCCAGAGGGTTACTGGAAAAGATTACACTCCTCCACATACAAATTTATTTGGAATAACAAACCACCACGTATAAAAAGATCCACTGCACAGAGAAATAAAGCAGACGGTGGCATGGCAGTTCCAGATTTTTTCCAATATTTTAAGGCGTACACATTAAGACCATTGACAATATGGTTTGATCCCCAAGCATTAGTATCCTGGAGAAAATTGGAAGAAAACATAGTAGCCCCACATAGACTGAAGGACATAGCACACACTAAACTACCAATCAAGCACTGTGAGCGGAAATTTGGCCCCATAATTACCCATGCGATCCGGATATGGCGTGAAACACAAAAAAAATATCCTAACCCACAAAAATGGCACAATCACACTCCCTTATTCAATAACAATGCACTCTTAATTGAAAAACGTCCTATAAGATTCCCTATATGGGAAGAGCAAGGCATACACTCATTAGGGGATGTTTTTAACAACCAGGGTTTTTGTAGTTATGGAGAAATATGCACAAAATTTAATCTCACCGAGTCCACATGGCTTTTTTACATACAGTTACGGCTATGTTTGAAGTCTCACGGTGTTCCATTAGACATACCAGTTGAACACCACAGATACCACAAATTCTTCTATGAAAGAGAGACATCGAGAGGTTTTGTATCAGGTTTTTATTATCAATTACTAACGTCCTCGTATGAAACCCTCCAACTAGACTCTGTCTGGAGGAGGGATATACCAGACCTGGAAAGTGACTTTGATTGGCAAGTAGCATGGGCAAATGTCCGTCTTACATCAAGGAACCCGGACCATCAACAAATCAATCTTAACTATATTCACAGGACATACTTGACTCCTATAAGACTGAACAGAATGGGTCTTAAACAAGACTCAAAATGCTCCCAATGTACAAATGGAGACGAAGGGACATTTATGCACATGTATTGGGACTGCCCACCAGTTAAGGCATTCTGGAAAGATGTGACCCATCAATTATCAAAACTCGTATCTTGGAATATACCAGTACACCCCTCTGTATTACTATTGAATGATGTTTTTGAGTTTGCAGTAAATCCACAGCTAAAGAGATTGGTTTTATCGGGTATCACAGTAGCTAAAAAACTGATCGCATCACGCTGGTTTCAACCGGAAAAAATTTGCCGGAAGGTTTGGTTTCTTACATATCTCGATGTGATTTATCAAGAAATATCTACAGCAAGAATTCTGGGTCTCAACGAATCCAAAATGTCAATGTGGTTAGAAGTGGTGGAGAGAATAAAAGCTAGCTTATAATGGTAGTGTCTGGTTAGGAGTGAGGGATAATGGAGGTACTATCCAAGGAGGGGTCCGGGAGGGGGGGGTTCGAGCTGGAGCATATGTGTGTAGGGTTTTAGATAATAGGTATTAGGGGTATATCCTGTATAAGACATTGGTATAATTGGTAATTTCGTTGGATATACACTGTATACGGTAAAATATTATTATATACTTTTTTTTGTTTTCTGTTTCTGTACTTGCATGTCATTTTAGCCACCTTAATTGTTAGTTTCATTATGCATTGTGTGTTGAGTACTGACTTTTAATAATTTTGTTTTGCAATAAAAAAAAAAAAAAAAAAAAAATAGGAATGATGACGGCATGCTTCCACTCCTTTGGCAAGCAGCCTTCTAGCCACACATTATTAAACAAACCCAGTATTTCAACCATTACAAATTCGTCCAAATTCTTAAATAATTCATAGGGTAATCCATCTCTGCCAGGCGTCGTATTTGCACCAGCCTGGATAGCATCCCCTAACTCTTTCATTGTAAAGTACAAATTAATCTGATTATTATTTTCTGAGCTCCTTCTAGAATTGTTGAATATATATAGAACACAAATGTTCTAGAATGTTTGATTATGACATCCTACTGTGCCATCACAAATGTTCTAGAATGGGCTATTATGACATCATACTGTGACATCACAAATGTTCTAGAATGTTTGATTATGACATCATACTGTGACATCACATATGTTCTAGAACAGGGGTGTCAAACTCATTTTCACAGAGGGCCACATCAGCATTATGGTTGCCCTCAAAGGGCTATTGCATATGCATTTGCATAGATGTAAAAATATATGTTAGCTTATGTTATTTTAACAAATAATTTTAGTTTATCAGAACCCCATATTACTCCATTAATCAATGATCAAACCATTCAAGTAAATAACAAAGAAGAAGATCATCAAATACAAGCTATGACATTAAGTTTGTTCAAAATCGGGTGAAAACGGTCTGACCGTTGCTTTATTGGAATATCCAACAGCTTAATCAATCAGGTTTACAGCATCAATTATTCTATTTCTAATCAGCTCGTCTCGAAGGTTTCTTCTCGGCTCTGTTCTCGAACTCTGGTGGGGTGGATTCTCCGTCTCTGCTTCTCCGTTCTCTCTGCGTGTCTCTCTGCGTCTCGGTGTCTCCGTGTCTCTGTCTCCCCTCCATCATTCAACCTGCAGGTTTTATAGAGAAGAGAGAATCCCCCCCGCCCTTGCGCCATCCAGTGCCGTCACCCCAGAGAGCCTGCTTTTCTATTGGCTAGAAGGTCTCCCCTCTAAGTGACAGTCATTTGGGTCTTGCAAAACAGCGTTACAAGGTGACCTTACAGAGGGGATATGAACTAGTTTCCTTTTAGAATGATTTACCCAAGTGTCCCTGAATGCGACCCTCATACAGATGGAAATATAGTACCCACTCAACCTAACAGTGGGTATCCCAGAATGGCCTGTTTGGTCTGCCAGCTAAAGTAAACAGAACTCTTCTCTGCTGGCCTTCAGGCTGTCACTTTTTGACTTAAAAGTTAGTTATTGGGCGCACCATCCCTGTTCGTTGTGTGGAGGAAGATGTGTCATCTGTTTGCCATTTGATCTGTTCTTATTTTTATGGCACTCTGGGCTTTTTCCTATAGCTGCTAGGTGAAGGGTGAAGGGTTGCACTGTTAGCTTTTGACTGAATTCTCCTGTGGCCTTTTCCAGAAACCGCTAGATGATTTTGATCCCTCCTGTAATGCTTATACGGGTCATTTTGATCAATTTAATTTACGACAGTACAGTACAGCTCAATACACACAATTGTTAAGGGGATGCAGACCAGAGAAAGACTTTCGACTTGTTTACATCAGGGTCCACCATTTTCTATTCGTAATGAAATTGCCATTATGTGTCTGCATGAACACACAACTGTAACTGTACTCAAAAATAACAAAATAAGGGTTGTCTCAGTTCACAACTATATTGGTCAAGTTTTGGGTGGGACTTGTTTGCGTCCCTACAGCTTCTTATTCAATTGAGCGAGATGCTTGGTTAATGTCACACAGCCAGTTTGCATCTGACAGTTCAGACAATATTTCTTCAACCCTTTGTTACCTATTCCGCCTGGATCTTTTTTGTATTTTGGGCTGTAAAATTGTCAAAGAATGTCTGAGGAGTAAGTGCTTTTGGCTTTTTTCCTTTGTTACTTCATCAATACCTCAGATGTTCAACATACATGTATGTGTAAGAATGTGTAATAACTAAGGCTGTCAAAGTTAAAGCTTTATTAACGCATTAACCCACAATTATTTTAACGCCGCTATTTTTTAACCCAAGATTAATGTTTTAAAAAAAATTATAAAAATTATAATTAAATTAAAATAAAACGTGAGGGATTATTTGTGGAATACATAACAGTATATTATATATACCTGCTACATTCACCCCCCCTGAATTCTACTAAAATCCTGAACGACCCACAGGACACACTAACAGGGACCCCGAACACTACGTCAGAACTGGTATGGGTTTACATGAAGAAACGTATCTTCAAAATCAGCTAGAAGCTACCTGTCACACAGGTTCAGAGAAAACAAAAAGATGATCAGTCCTATGTTCCTCCTAGAATCACTCGGTGCCTCGTACACCAAACCACCCAACCCACTCGAGTCCCATATCTCATCTGTGAGCACATGCAGTAAGTACGCTACTTACAATGACACATCGCAAGATAAAAAGAATTAATAAAAAAAACTGAGATAGCCTCCTACCAACAGAGTCAGCGAACCCCTTCACACTGAACGGCCTCTAAACCATTGTCTCTATCAAACGGTTGACTCTTTTAACCACCCTGCCAGCCTGTGTCCTGACTACACCCTCTGTGCCCCTTAGTGTGGGTGTTCGGCAGTCTCGGTCCCGTTCTATTATAGCCGGAATGACTACAGGAATAATGGTCGGGACCCTTGGCACTGTGTCTGATGTGTCCACTGTAGACACTGGTCTGGAGGACTGGGCACTACTTGCATCAACCACCGACACTGTCTCTGGTACACTTCGCAGACTCTGGTCCACATCAGACTGATCTTCGTCCACATCAGCCACGTCACGGGAGCCATGACTGGTAGCTTCTTCAGCCCCACTCAACACCCATGCGCCTGTCCTATCCTCCGAACCTCCCTCTTCCTCCAGAGAGTTGACGAGACCCATCCGAGACCTGTCCTCTGATCCTCTCCCTTCCTCCAGAGAGTTGACGAGACCCATCCGAGACCCGTCCTCTGATCCTCTCTCTTCCTCCAGAGAGTTGACGAGACCCATCCGAGACCCGTCCTCTGATCCACCAAGACTGTCCTCAGTCTCCGGTGCGTCCCCATCAGCAGTCTCTATGGGTAGGAAGCTGATATCCAAGACAAGGTTGCGATGCACCACTCTCGTCTTCCCCTTGTCATCTTCCAGCTTGTAGACATGAGTCTGTGGGTTGCTGTCCATGACAGTATAGACTGTTGGTTCCCACTTGTCCGCAAGTTTCTTCTTACAGGCAATTTACAGGCAACATTCAAATACAAATGGTTTATATCTTTGTAACATGAAAGTTAGTGTACAACATTATACTCATAGCATATTTTTTGTTCACACAATGGAAGGGGTCACATGAACACAATTTAAAACAGGTACTAGAATTAACGGATCAGATCCCAAATCCACTGTAACCTCAAGCCTACTCACAAAGGCTATGGTTAATAAAACGTTCTATTATTCTATCCTATATGGGCACTTGTACAATGGACATTCAATTCCATCCATTTAATTCACACAACATATATATCTGAGTTAGGGGGCTAGGGGTTAACGTTTATGAATGTAGCATAAAATCATTAGAATTGTTAACGTGTAGCAATAAAACACAAAGTAGGTTCATGAGAACATGCAGATTATTTATTCATTTCAGATTATTTGACTTGTTCCAAGACCAGATGACATTTGAAGGAAATTCAAGATATTATATGAGATGTTTTTAAAAGGGGGAAGGAACTCATTTACTAGATTGAGTCAGACCGGGGTCTGAAGATGTCCAGGGCTAGGGTGTCTGTCTGCTGACAGTTTGGGACACGGTGCTGTGACGTACCTTGGGTACGTGGGTTGGTCATTACCATTATTACTGTATTTATGACACCTTCTGAACATCAGGTTAGTATATTTTAATGTGTTTTTTTTTTTTTTTTTTTTTTTTGGTCTTTTTCCCCCTCCATTTTCCTCCGATTTTCTCCCATCCCAATGTTAGTCGTATGCCAATTCCCAGTCCCTTCCTGGTCGCTGCGCACTTACCCCCCACAGTCAGATCATCTGGGAGAGTGGAGGCTACCACGTGCTTCCTCCGACACACGTCCAGCCAATCACCGCTTCTTTTCACCTGGCAGCGCGGATTCTCATTGAGAGGGCGTAGCGTGTGGGAGGACCACACTATCCCCCTCACGTCCAATCCGCGCTTAGCAGGCGCCCCGACCGAACTGTAGGAGTCGCTGTTTACAACAGCTCAGCTCCGGGGCTGGTGACGAACGCAATCTCCGCTCGGCCACCTAACCACCTTAATGTGTTGTTTTGTATATGATGTGTGTGTGTGTAAACATGAGAGCTAATGCTGTCTCTTCTCTCCGTCAGGTGCTGCCCATCCCTACTGAAGAGTGCTGATTGCTAATGAATGACAGCTGATTGGCAATCAGCTCAAGAGGGATGGGTAGTCAAATACCTGACGGCACACACACATCTCGGCGCCTCATTCTCAGTCAATTGCTCAGTCTTTGAGTAGAGTGAGGTTGCCATTATGTTTACATGTTTGTGGGAGATGTATATATCGTTGGCCACCTTGGATTCATCCTGCACATGGGTAGAGTGGTGTTTCTATGTTTAAGAAGGTGAGCTTGTATGTTTAAGTATATGTATGTAGATCTTGTTGGCTTCCTAGATTCATCCTAAGCCGTGAGATGTACGGTTAGAGCGGTGGTTCATCCCACACTCCCTGTGAGAGGAGGTGGATTGGTGTTCATCCTAAACTGGAGCATGGTTAGAGTGGTGGTTCTTTGTGTTTGTCCAGACTTGTTTACTATTATACTTCCCTTGTTTGTTCTCCCCTTATATCTCCCTGTTTGTTAATTGTTGTGGGTTGAAATCCCCACCGACGACATCCCCTTTTCCCTTTGGGAAAAGGCAGTGGGTTGAAACCCCCACATTTGAATAAAACCTTAATTTACCATTTGAAAACGTCTTGTGTTTGTTATTACCTACCTGCCCGGGACTATTTTGAAAACATTTACTGAGAGAGGCTGTTTCTGTTCATGTACAGCCTACTCCTGATTCTCTTTGGTGCGGTCGTTTGACCTTCGTACATGACATGGGGGCTCGTTAGTTTGCACAATTGTATAGTTCCTTGTGTTATGTGACATGTGGACTTGTCGATTGGAGCGTGTCAGGTAGGGTGCGTTGTTTCATTTGGTGAGTTCTATTATTATATATCCATTTTTTCCGTGCTGCACACTTGACTGTTGTAAACCATTGTTGTAAGTTACGCTACTCCTGAACGATATAACGACACTACCCGCGTCAGTACAACTGAAAAGGGTTGTCCTAGCGGGCGTCTCAGCAGCGAAGAAGCTAATAGCAATGAGATGGAAGGAGCCTGAGAAGCTTACAATGATTAACTGGTCCCTAACTCTATTGGATGTGATTTATCTTGAGATATCCACAGCCCGGGTGATTGGGGTGGGGCAGGCTGGAATTGACCTGTGGTTCGCAGCAGCTGAGAAGGTAAAGACCGCAGTGTGCGGCTGAGCGGGGTTGGGGTGCGTGTTCGGGTGAGTCCGGCGGTCTCTTGGGAGGGGGAGGAGGAAATGTTTTTGTCTGTCTTGTCCCTTGTCTTGTCATCTTGAGTTTAGCTGGGGATATTATGGGGGGGGCAGCTATTTAACTAGTTCTTCACTGTTTGGCCACTTTTACACGGTCTCTGTGAGTCTATGGAACACCTAAAGGTTTTTGTTTTTTCATGAAGGTTCATTGCTCTGGTTTCAGGTCGTGTTCCCCCAAAAAATGGTCCTTGTGGTGGATTGGAGATGTACGTTTTATTAATATGGGGTCACACGGCCGGGAATCGGGACTGAACACTGGGAAAGACCATTTATTAGATAGTACCCCTTGGAATTAATTTAGTAGGTTGAACTCTGGTTTCTTTTCTCTTGTCTGTATAATTGTTAGTCATTATTATTATTGTTTTTGTTATTTTCTTGTGAAGTTCTATGTATTGTGATTGTGTTTAATGTGTTGTCTTGTTTTGTGAGAATGTCAATAAAAAAATTTGATCAAAAAAAAAAACCATTGTTGTAAGTTATGCTCTTAACCATTCTATTTTTTTCCACATAGGTAAAGGGTGGATCACCTGCTTGTTAGGGGGTGGGGGGCACGTGTCGTCTATTCCGGTGGAGTGCGCAATGAAATCGGTAAGCGACTGAAGATATATGTAGCCTTCATTCCTCTAGGGAAGTAGTTTAGACGGGGTAGTTAGTGTTACCCAGTGTGATCCTAATTAGGTGGTTAGAACCAACATTTATTGTTTTCATGAATGTTAGATGTGGATATTGAATCGAATTGGTCAGGTTGTCATACTGCATAATGTGGCTGTTGAGTGTTGCACAGGGACATTATTGAGTACCATAGGTGAGTGGCTATTTTGTGGGGCTTATTGAAGTCTGATTCGTGTAGTATGGTGTGTTGCTACGGGAGTATTTTCTTTCATAACTATATTCTGCAGGGTGCAGAGTACAGAGTACAGAGTACAGAGTGCATCCTGGCTGATGTCTTGCCGCTAAATGAAAACTCTTACTGTCGGTCTAGTGCGATGGTAAGAGGTATAGAAATGAGGTGTATGCGCATGCCGTTACATAAGGTGCATGTACAGTCAGATCTTATCACAGGTTGTTTTCCGGTCGCCTGTTGGCCTTCCTAGATTTCATCCTAAGCCGTGAGCTGTACGGTTAGAGCGGTGGTTCATCCCACACTCCATGTGATAGGAGGTGGATTGGTGTTCATCCTAAACTGGAGCGGCATGGTTAGAGTGGTGGTTCTTTGTGTTTGGTCCAGACTGGCTGGGGAGAGTGTGATCCCTGTGTTGGAGGTTGAAAACGCTCCATTAACTGACTTGTGTTCTGATGTATTGATTAAATAATCACCCCAATGTTTTTCTGCTTGTGTTGTCACCAAGGCACAGGACAGGTGGCCATCTAGTGGCGCGATGGGGGAGCGTGTGAGTGGTGTTCAGAGGACGCGGGTGGAGTCAAAGTTCCCTGACGTGCCCTTGCCACTGGCACGTCAGGCGTTGATTGATGCCCAGCGGAATGATTCTTCACTCACAAGCTGTTTCGCGGCAGTAGCCAGTACTGCTGATAGTAGGAAACACACCTTTTTGATAGAAAAGGGAGTGTTGATGCGCACCTGGGTAGCTAGGCCAGGTGTGACAGGCTTGCAGTCTGGAGAAGACTGGAATACAAAGCGTCAAATGGTGTTGCCGATGGTATGTGGACATTACATGTACATGGTGGCACGTTGACCGTGTGTGGTCTGCTAATTTAGGTATTGCTAAAACTTTTACTAGTGGGGACGCCAAATCAGGGGGTGCATCCGGCTCCCCTGCGCTCCATTCCGGACATGGGGGAACCTTTTGAACATGTGTCTGTCATGTGCCTAAAACAAGGGCGGAAAATCATTACATGTTGACAATTATATGTGGTTCCACCCGTTTCCCGGAGGCGATACCTCTGAGGAAAGTCATTGTTCCAGCCGGTACCAAGGTTCTAATTTGAGTGGCATCATTTTTGATCCTGACCATGTTATTTTTGTGACGCAACAGGAGAGAAGATTTTCCCTGTGTGCTGTCCTGTTGAGCGTGATGAGATGATTTTTTGTGTTTATTTGTTTTTTCAGGAAGTTCCAGTTTGTTGTCTCCTGTTGACAGGACGTTATCGGCAGTGCGGCCTGTCAAAGTAGAGGTTGTTGTTGTTTTGGTTTTTCCTGGTGGATGGTACTAATCGGATGTTGGGTAATAAGTAATAATGTTTTGCTAACCCTACAGGTTCGCTCTTATGGGGGGAGGTGTGACGTACCTTGGGTACGTGGGTTGGTCATTAACATTATTACTGTATTTATGACACCTTCTGAACATCAGGTTAGTATATTTTAATGTGTTGTTTTGTATATGATGTGTGTGTGTGTAAACATGAGAGCTAATGCTGTCTCTTCTCTCCCTGTCAGGTGCTGCCCATCCCTACTGAAGAGTGCTGATTGCTAATGAATGACAGCTGATTGGCAATCAGCTCAAGAGGGATGGGTAGTCAAATACCTGACGGCACACACACATCTCGGCGCCTCATTCTCAGTCAATTGCTCAGTCTTTGAGTAGAGTGAGGTTGCCATTATGTTTACATGTTTGTGGGAGATGTATATATCGTTGGCCACCTTGGATTCATCCTGCACATGGGTAGAGTGGTGTTTCTATGTTTAAGAAGGTGAGCTTGTATGTTTAAGTATATGTATGTAGATCTTGTTGGCTTCCTAGATTCATCCTAAGCCGTGAGATGTACGGTTAGAGCGGTGGTTCATCCCACACTCCCTGTGAGAGGAGGTGGATTGGTGTTCATCCTAAACTGGAGCATGGTTAGAGTGGTGGTTCTTTGTGTTTGTCCAGACTTGTTTACTATTATACTTCCCTTGTTTGTTCTCCCCTTATATCTCCCTGTTTGTTAATTGTTGTGGGTTGAAATCCCCACCGACGACATCCCCTTTTCCCTTTGGGAAAAGGCAGTGGGTTGAAACCCCCACATTTGAATAAAACCTTAATTTACCATTTGAAAACGTCTTGTGTTTGTTATTACCTACCTGCCCGGGACTATTTTGAAAACATTTACTGAGAGAGGCTGTTTCTGTTCATGTACAGCCTACTCCTGATTCTCTTTGGTGCGGTCGTTTGACCTTCGTACATGACAGTGCTTACAGAGAAGCTGTAGTTCTTATTTCTTATTTCGTAAAACTAATACAATGTTGACTGGAAAATGAGTCTTTGACAAGGTTAAGAGGTTACAGATCAGAGAAAGACTTTAGTCTTGTTTACATCAGAGTCCCCCATTTTCAGTTCATCAGGGCCTATATGGCATACAGATAGACAGTACTGCTACATCCATACATTTAGGACATAGCAGATTACAAATACAGTAATGTATCTTCTCAATGATTCTATGTTATAGCTATATGATCTTTCTCTAATGTATAGTGGAATAGCTTACTCTGCTCGTTGTTTTTCCCGTTAAAGTAACAGTTCATTCAAATGTGGTCCTTTGGAAATCACGTGGAGGCGGAGACAGCGCTGCGGGTGAAAACGGTTCTGACCGTTGTTTTATTGGAATATCCAACAGCTTAAATTATCTGGTTCACAGCATCAATTATTTTCTATCTCTAATCAGCTTTTCCCGGAGGGCTTCTTAGTGGCGTCTCTTATTCTCGAACTGGTGGGGTGGATTCTCCGTCTCTGCTTTTCCGTTCTCCCTGCGTGTCTCTCTGCGTCTCGGTGTCTCCGTGTCTCTGTCTCACCTCCATCATTCAACCTGTAGGTTTTATAGAGAAGAGAGAACCCCCCCCAGCCCTTGCGCCATCCAGTGCCGTCACCCCAGAGAGCCTGCTTTCCTATTGGCTAGAAGGTCTCCCCTCTCAGTGATTTGGGTCTTGCGAAACAGCGTTACAAGGTGACCTTACAGAGGGGATATGAACTAGTTTCCTTTTAGAATGATTTACCCAAGTGTCCCTGAATGCGACCCTCATACAGATGGAAATATAGTACCCACTCAACTTAACAGTGGGTATCACAGAATGGCCTGTTTGGTCTGCTTAGCTAAAGTAAACAGAACTCGGATGTTGGCCTTCAGGCCGTCACTTCTTGACTTAAAAGTTAGTGATTTGGCGCACCATCCCTGTTCGTTGTGGAGGAAGATGTGTCATCTGTTTGCCATTTGATCTGTTCTTATTTTTATGGCACTCTGGGCTTTTTCCTATAGCTGCTAGGTGAAGGGTGAAGGGTTGCACTATTAGCTTTTGACTGAATTCTCCTGTGGCCTTTTCCAGAAACCGCTAGATGATTTTAATCCCTCCTGTAATGCTTATACGGGTCATTTTGATCAATTTAATTTACGACAATCCCTTCTCTGAGGGGTCTACCCTCATTATGTAACCAGTAAATTTCAAAATCAAAATGATATAATATTTCCATAAAATATAAACAATTTTTTTTCTTTTTAATCCAAAAATCCAAAAAATTCCAAAATTCCACTTACCTCTTCTTCTTGCACAGTTATACACATTATCAGTTATTATTATGACATCCAGTCTAGGTCCGTCTCTTTATACAAAAAGATGATCGTACCATTCTCAGCTTATTTCGTTTAAGACTATACATTATCCATGTAATTACCAAATATGTCTATTTTGTGTAATGGACTCTGCAAGAAAAGATTTACCTCACACCAATATAAGACTAACAGTTCTAATAAAAACCCGAAGGAGACTTAAACCATAAACATATAAACACTTTTCTTTTTCTCCTTCGCAAAAGACCTTCTGAGGTCTATTTCCTCTTAGCTGCAATTCTACCAGTTATCCTCACTGAAACCTCTGAGGTTTATTGATAACCCTTTTTGGCCGTGTCTCTTCCGTTGCATTTGCGCTAATCGCTCTCTCCTCCAGCGTCCTTGGTTCCGCTGTTGGTACTCCGCCAAAATCCACCGAGGAAAAATCATCATTTTCCAATTCCAATTCATGATCTCCTCTGTCTGGCTCCCCATAATCGTCTTCATTCTCCCCTTCGTCGTGCCTTTCCTCCTGTTCTTGATCAATGAACAGGGGTTCGGATTCCAATTCTTGCCCATCTTGCAGGGCTTTTACGCAATGCGAAAGGTGAAACCACATTGAAGATCCTTTTACCTGTAGCGCTCTTTCCGTAGCTCTTACGACCTCGTACGGTCCTTCCCGCCGCGCGCCATACCACTTGCGTCTGAACACTTTAACATAAACGTAGTCCCCTGGTACTATCTGGGGAACATTCCGCCTATCCTCCTCCTCCTCTGTCTCTCGTTTACTAGAGACATAATCATAGATTGCCCCGTGGAGCTTTGACATGTACTTCACGTACTCACGCATCTCGTGGTCTAGAACATCCAAACTCGGACCTTTTCCTGCTGCGCGCAATCCGGGCACAACCATACATCGGCCAAACAACATTTCGTGCGGAGTTAAACGCAGGCCCCGGATCTCGCTAGATCTACAAGCCATTAATGCTAACGGTAACGCGCTCAGCCAGTTTAGACCGGTGTGTTGACAGATCTTAACCAATTTGTTCTTAAGTACCCCGTTCATGCGTTCCACAGCCCCCTGGCTCTGAGGGTGGTAAACGGACCCGAAACGCTGTTTTATCCCCATCTGTTGGAGTACTAAACGTACAGTTTTGTCCACAAATTCTTTTCCATTATCACTGCAGATTTTATCTGGAATTCCGTAACGGCTTACTACCTCACGGCATAAGAACTTAGCCACTGAGGCAGCATCCTTATGTTTAGTCGCGCAAGCCTCCACCCACTTTGAAAATCGACACACCACGACAAGAATGTACCTTTTTTGGTTAATCGGTTTTATCATGTCTACATAGTCAATCACAAGTTCTCTCATTGGGCCATTTGGGGTGGGGATGTGTCCCGGAGACACAACGATCCCTCTGCGTGCATTGTTCTTCAAGCAAATTGCACATCTACTTATTACACAATCAATCTGCCGTAGCAGGTTTGGCGCCCAAAACCCATACTCCTCAATTTTCCTACTCACCTCTCTCCGGTGGGCATGACAGAACTCATGCGCAGTTTGGATCAGCAGTCCGACCAGGCCAGTTGGTGCAACCACAAGTCCCTCATGGTTCCGCCACAAACCTGTCCCATCTCTACTAGCCCCCCTTGCTGACCAGAGATTTCTCTCCACCTGACTCGCCTCTTCCTGAAAGGTCAAAACATCTTTGTAAGTAATCTTATCTTCCAACTCCACCTCATGTGTGATAACCAATACCTTACCTGCTCTGTCCGCACCTGTCACTTGCTTGGCAGCGACATCTGCCATGTTGTTACCTCTGGTCACCTTAGACTCATCAGACTGATGGGCAGCACATTTGATAATCGCAATTCGTTTGGGTTTCATTATTGCTTCCAACAAATCGGTTATCTGACTACAGTGTCTTATGGCGGTACCATCTGCTCTCTTAAAACCTCGCCCTTTCCACACCGCTCCGTAGAGAAAACTGATATTCTGTGCGTAGCTACTATCCGTGTAGATATTACAGCTCTTGCCTTCTGCCATTTTGCACGCTTCAGTCAGAGCGACTAGTTCCGCCAGCTGAGCTGAACAGGGTTGTGTCAAGGCTTCGGCCTTTGCTACGACAAACCCATCACCTTGTGATTTTACTACAGAGTAACCTGCTTTTAGGTCCTCTCCAACTCTGTAACATGAGCCGTCTGTCCATAGTTCCAAATCAGGACTGCTAAACGGGAAAGCCTGCAAGTCAGCTCTAAGCCTGGAGTACCTCTCAGCTGCCGCCACACAGTCGTGAGGTTCTCCATCCTCAGGCTTAGGAAGGGTCTGCGCTGGGTTCACTATGGAACACCTAGTCAAAGTAACATCTTCCTGTTCCAAAATCCTGTAATAATTTTTCAGACGGGGTATCGTTAGTGCAGATTTACCAGATTCCAACACATTTTGGATCGCATGTCCTACCATAATATTTACTGGATACCCCATCATGATACTTGCAGCTTTCTCGTACATCAGGAAGACTCCGGCGCAATCTCGGTAGCACGGAGGCATTCCCATTTCCACCTCTGAATAGGCGATGGAGTAGTATCCTATTGGTTGTGGATGGATCCCCACTCCGGTGTTTTGTGCCAGTACTGCGCATGCATACCTCTGATCTGAAGAGGAAGAGACATACAGTATGAACTGCTTGGTATAATCAGGCAAAGTCAAGGCCGGGGCAGCTAACATACGGGTCTTTATGGTCTCAAATGCCCTCAGGCCCTCCTCAGTCCAGGTTACTTTAGCACTCAATTTATCATTTCCGCAAACTTTTATCATAGCTCTTAAAGGCCCTACTAGTTCTGTATAATTCTCCACCCAAGTGGAACTATACCCGACGATTCCCAAAAACATCATCATCTGTCTTACAGTCACTGGCTTTGGAGCTTTCTTAATAGCCACCAAATGTTCCTCTGTAATAGCTCGATGGCCTTTTGAAATCGTTTGACCTAGATATGCTACTTTAGGTTGACAGTACTGCAATTTTTTCAAAGACACCTTGTGTCCCTTCTCTGCTAGTAGTTGCAATAGTTCGATAGATTCCTTGTGACATGTTGTCTGATCGTCGGCACACAAGATAATATCGTCCATATACTGAATGACTCTGGATTTCAATCTCAGGTCTAACCCGTCCAGATCCTCTCTCAAGATCTTGTTAAAGATGTGTGGGGAATGCTTTAATCCCTGTGGGAGCCTAGTGTACTCATAATGCTCATTCTTATAGGTAAAACCAAAAAAATGCTGGCACTCTTTGCTCAAAGGTACGCTAAAATAGGCGCTACACAAATCTATAACCGTAAAATACTCAGCTTGCGGCGGGATGAATGTCAGTAGTGTGTGGGGATCTGGGACATCGGCGGGATAGTCAATTAAAACCTCATTGACGGCCCTCAAGTCGTGTACCAGACGGTACGAGGTGTCAGGTTTCTCCACTGGCAGCAACGGCGTGTTGCTCTTGGGGCTCTTTGTCTTTCGTAGTACCCCGGCTTCTAGAAGTCCTTTGATTTGTGGCTCGATTCCGGCCACCGCTTTTTCCTTCAGTGGGTACTGACTTTTCCAGGGCAGGGTTGCTCCTGGTCTAAGCTCCACCCTCACTGGTTGAGCAGATTTGATCAGTCCAATGTCGGTGCTATGTTTTGACCACAGCACTTCTGGTATGGCCCCCATCATCTCCTCCTGGAGGCTCAATTTCTGGGGGGTTTCTTCTACTGTCTCCTGTGACAGCTGCACCGTCTGGGGACGTCCCATCCCTGTGCCTTGAATCATTATCTTGACGAACCGTTTGTCCGGGCTTATCCATATGAGTCGGTTCTCCGTCGTCTGTTCGAACTTTATTCCTTCTGCCTCTTTCATCATCCTTCCGATGTGTTGTTGGTCGCACGAGTCGGTCACTTTTAGCGTCACGTGGGGAACGCTGTCTGTGATCTCGTGTTCCTTTTGTAGATAGTCGCTTCGTGCAAGCCGTATTGCTGCTCCTTGGGGACCCATCACTATGCTGGTGGCGTTGAGCTGCACCTCCTCTGGTTGATTTCTCATCCACTCCTCGGCTTGTCTTTCATCCGCATCTTTATAGTATTGTAGAGTGCAGTGGTATGGTGTCTCTGGGTTCCTCGCCGATGGCATATTGGCGGTGATGAAGGTCTCCCATTCCAACGCTGGTCCGAGCAACTCCTGGCTTAGGTTCCCCAACCAGTATACTTCCGGTGGTCGGGGGTCCGTCCTTTGCATCATTTGATAGTATTGGTCTTCTGGGACGTCGATTACACAACCATCAGGCGTGCATAGAATGTTCATCCCCAGCATACCAAGGCCGTCCCTGCCCAGTAAGCCGATGGGTGCGGTGTCGGAGACCAAGATGGAAACAGTCGCCTCTTTGCCTCTGTACTTCAGGGTGACAGGTTCTGTCACTGGAATCAGCTTTTTTATTCCCTCAAATCCAATGGTCCGTACATATCGACCGGACATGGGCAGGTGTGTCGCATCTTTAAGTTGGACCACAGTGTACGCCGCCCCGGTGTCTGCCATCATCCTGACAGATTTATTATTCACCGCTACGTGCACTATTGGTTCCTCCCTTAAGTGTGACAATGACAGCTGGCACCCCCCCATTGAACTATCTGGGCCTCGTCAGAACATCTGTTCCGGCCCCCTGGATGGATTTACTGGGCCCATGTTCTGTTGCTGGTTCTGGTCTTGGGTCTGGCCTTGGTCTTGGGTCTGGTATTGGTTTTGGGTCTGGTATTGGTTCGGTCCGTACCACTGATCCTGGAGTCGGCCGTTTCTTCCTCGGCCACCTCCTCTGTTATTTCCTCGACCCCTGGGGCTGGCTAGCCACCCTTTGTCACAGTATCGGGCAAGATGGCCGAGTTCTCCACAAGTCCAGCACTCAACCGATGCCGGCCATCCAGACGATCCTCCTCTTGGACGTCCATTCCCTCCTCGGGGCTGCCAGTTCGATCCCCGCTGATTCTGTTGTTGTATGGGTGCCGGTGCTTCCTGTTTTGTGGGCTGTGCTGTTTCCTGGTTGTTCAGTTGTCCACTATTCCCCGTCTCGGCTCTGGGTGGTGTGGCTTGTACCAGGGCTTGGAGGTACTCTACCATCTTGACTGCCTCGACCGGCTGTTGGTACATGAGCTTTCGCTGACTTGCCGTTTCTTTGTCTTTGGCCTGTTGTTCCTTCTTCCTGTGCAGCTCCACTTGATGGCTCACGTTCTCCAGGTATGCATTTAACGGAAGGCTTCCCAGACACACCACTTCATTCAATTTCTGTCTCACCTCATTGGAGAGGCCCTTCTGTATTTTCTCTCTTAGCATCGCCTCTCCCATTGGATTTTGTGCAGGGTCTTGGCCGGTCATGTCTCTCCAGGTGGCGTAGGCTTGTGCCACATACTCTCTGGGGGGGGTATCAGGTCCCAACGCACCAATGTGGATCTTATCTGGATGCATCAGGGTGTGATAGGTCTCTCGCAGGACCCGCCACAGTGCTCCTCGGTGAGCGGCGAAGAGGTCCTGGTCGTGGGCTCCAGACACTACATACCGCACCATGGCAGCCTTGGTTAGTAGTTCTTCCATGCCAGCGAC
Organism: Notolepis coatsorum; assembly: GCF_963971535.1. Lineage (NCBI taxonomy): Eukaryota > Metazoa > Chordata > Actinopteri > Aulopiformes > Paralepididae > Notolepis > Notolepis coatsorum. Next base: position 111,789,399 of record NC_140168.1, read on the forward strand.
TCCTACTTTGTGAGAGAGTAGTCGCTTGACATCGCCGATAGCCAGCTGTTGGCCTACCATTATTTCCTCCAGCTTGGCAATCCATGGAAAAGCCCCATTCTGGAGGGAGGGCAACTTCTCCGATATTTGGGACATGTCTGAAGCATTCCATGGCTGGTACTCCAATCCCTGATGTCTTATCATCAAGGGTTGTATGTTGACCGTAGGCTCTCGGGTACTGGATCTGGTCACTCTTTTTTCTTCCGCCTTTTTCAACACTTTGATTTCATCTCTTGCTTCTCTCATTTGGTCTTCCAATTCTGTTCGTGCGTCGGTGCCCCTTCTCCAGCGTTCGCCGATTGCTTGGTATCCCTCGGAATCAGTGTCTTTTGCCTCTTGGTAGGCCTGTATCTGTGCTTCCAGCTCTCGGTTTTCCTTACTCATCCCATGATGTCGTCGCTTTAATTCCTCCATGGTAGCCGTCAGTTTCATCCGCCGATTGCTTCCTTCGAGGGAAGGTGAGGGCACGGAGAGTGTTGTAGAGTATCTTTGAGCAGGTAAGGTCTTCGGCGTCACTACTTTGATGAGTCTCTCCCTTCTCTCCTCTTCCTCTCGTTCTCTGTCTTTCTCCTGATACTTGGTCTGGGGCTCCCATGTCTGGTCCTCGTCCTCTGTGTCTTCCCAGTCTTCGCGGGCTTCGGGGGAAGTGGACCGGCGATAGCTGGGAGCTTGTCTTGACCTCTCCCGGGGATAGTCTCTTCTGGGGCTGAGATCTCTATCGTATAGACTTTCTATTTGGTCATCCCAAGCCCTGATGTCATCGCTTCGGCGTCCCTCTCCTTCCGCCCAGAGAATTTCTTTCTGTGCGGCATTGAGCGGTACATGTTTGCATCGGTGTCTCTTTTCGTCTCGATATCTCTCCTCGTCTCGATATCTCTCCGCCGCCCTGGGATAAGGAATACTGTGGGACTGAACGTCTCGCTCCCTTCTTCTCTCCCCCTCTGTTTCGTCTGCTTCAGGCGTTAGGGTGATTGTTGTCACTGCCCGTCCCATCTCTGTTCTACGGCCACTATTGTTGGTTATCTCGTATTGGCTATCCATGTCTATCATAGGCAGGATAGGGTAGATTGGTTCCTTATTCCTGCTGGCATATGGTGGAGGTGCTATAATTACCTCAGGTGCTTTTTGGGAGATGACTATTGTCCTTTTAGGGGCCAGGGGAGTGATCAGAATGGGGGCTAGCTCCTCTGTCGGCAGGGCCTCCTTATTGACAGTCAAACTGTCCTCAACCATACTCTTCCTTCTCTCAGCTTCCCGAGCGAATTTTGATAAGGTGTCCATTTCTAACATGCGTTTTTTCCCTCTCTTTGTCAGCTTTCCCACTTTTTCCTCTTCCGTTCTATATGTCCTAATTAGAGCATTCAGATCTGATATTATTTCTAAATCAAAAGAGCCCTCAATAGGCCAGGGTTTGGTGATGTGTGGCCATCTTTTATTCCATTTCTCTGATAATTCAATAAGTCTTTCCACATAGTAAGGATTGTCCTCTGTGTAAGGATTATTTTTAGCAAGCACTTGTATCGGGTTATCCTCCATCCAACCAATTGGTGTACTCACATCTTTATTTGCCTCCGTTGTCATTTTTCTATATGCGTTTCTTCTTCTCATGTACTAGAGGTTTTTAATTCCTCTTTCTGTGTCTTATTTTATTTTTAAAAATGGTAGCAGGCAAGAGTGATCTTTGTATTCCCTGTCTAAGTGTAGGTGTCTATGCTTTTTGTGACTATCTCCTACTCGAACAACCGCTAACGGTACTTGTAGCCCTGTCTATTCTCTTCTTTCCCTTTTCACTGGTGATCTGTAGTCTTACCTGACTTGCGGTGCCCTCGTTGCCTGGCAGAACTGCTGAAAAATAGAGCACAAAATACAACAGTTCTTTTTAATTTTTCAACTGGAATTTCACTTTACTCCGTTTTTTCAGTATGAATATATCTTCTATCTAATATTCATACCACATCTAATATTTGAGAGATTTTTTATCAACAGTATGAATAATCCTTTACTTAATTCATACAATCTTTTCAAATTTTTGAGAGATGTTGTGATTGACAGTGGTGTTTGCGTTTCCGGTGTCTACTCCCTTATTTCCGCTTCTATGTTGATCCCTCCTTCGTTGAATTTCCGCTTTCCGATGTTTTCCCCGTGGTCCCGCTCCAATATTCTGTTTCACCTCGAAAATCACAAATTTTTTGATTAGTGTCACCATCTTGATTACACATTTCATTCAATCATCATGTTTCCATTTTTCTTTTGATTAGTGTCACCATCTTGATTACACATTTCATTCAATCATCATGTTTCCATTTTTCAATACTACTTCCCCCCAGTGGACACTTGTCCTCCTCAGACACGTGTCCACTAACATTTGTTTTTACGCACCTTCCGACATCACTCCCTGCACGCCGCGAGGCCCCACCCTCCGTTTTCCGAAGCGTCCATTACAGACTCCCCACAGAGGACAGGATAACCTCACCACAGGTACAAGGTAGTTAACGCCCAGGCACCCCACCTTGTCACTAACCCCAGGAAGCCCAGTGCCCTGCTAAACGGTCATGCATAACCGTACAGACTCAGCACCAGACCCCAGGGACCTAACAACTCTCAACCCATTCCTTCTCCGTGTACCTACTATGGAAACAAAAACTCATTCACAAAAACAACATTACTTTTATAATATCCCCAGGCACGTCCCCCCAGCACCATACCCCCCTGCACACCCCATCCCCCACCCATCGACCCAGACTGTCCAGCAGTCCAGATCAAAAAATGACAGACAGGGCGTACTCATGGTACCTCGGCACCAACGGAACGCCCACCTCCGCTCGGCCCCCTTCGTCATCCTCCTCTACCGCCATTATCTTAGTCATAACAGGTGCAGCCGAGCGGAGTGACTTCTCCACCGCCGGACCGGCTGCGCAGAGAGTCCTAATCAGACACCCAAAGCATGCTCTAATCACCGACACACACACAACCAATACCACAAATATCACCACTGCATAGAGAACGTATTTAACTATCACCCAACCTATATACCCCAACTGCTCCTGACCCCAATCCTCCCACGAACTCACCCGAGAGTCATGGAGATCCCTCGTAATGTTCCTCAAATGTGCTATCACGTCCGGCATCCCTATCTCATCATTTGCGGGCACATATGTGCAGCATTCCTGACCAATCAACGCACACGTACCCCCCGAAGCTGCCAACAAGAAATCCATTGCCGCCCTTGTCTGCATCTCCATTAATCTCAACGACCGCATCTCCTCATTTTCTAGGCTAAACCCCTCCGTTGTTGTGGCCGCCATGTCCTCAAATAATGCAGCCAAACGATCAATCTCCTTCATATTAGCATACGTCCCATACGCAGGAAGCGCCACCCTGAAAAAACGATTCGCATGAGTCGCAGCCCGCGTCTTCCTCGCCCCAGGGTGCGTTGGCAAGACATCCGTTACCCTCATTGCCGGCACCAGATACCCCAACGCACATCTTCCTTTCCAACCCGCTGGCAACGCTGCATACGCATTCTCACCACAAATCCAATACGTACCTGGGGGAGCCCGTGCAGCCACCTTTGCAGCCCCCAGGCTCACCCCCCCTACACAATTTCCCAGCGTGCCCACATACACACCATTCTCGCCGTCCTCACATCTTGTAAACTCCTCCGGCCTAACTGCCACCGGAATAGGCCTAACATCCAACCTAGCCTGCCCCGTCTCACCCCCTAGCAACCGCCCCGTCTTATGATACGCCTCCATCCTCCCCTCACTCACTCCCTTACATAGGAAAGGCAAATTAAATCCCCTCAACACAGAGTTATGACATTCAGTGACTGGGTGGGCCATAAGCGGTAAACCGGCTGCAGCAGACTCCGGTGCTAGGCCGCACACATAACAATCAGTCTTATTCGCACTTTTCGCCACCTCCCTTGCTATTTTTATAAATTTATTTGCGTGAGGCTCCTGCAACGCCCGCTTGTCCACGTCTATATT